>NC_051390.1:9497779-9506229 GCF_015228065.2 Penaeus monodon | reverse complement strand
GGTCCCAACATTTCGGTTGTTGCCGTGTTACTGTCGTACAAATGAATGGCAATTATTCTATCATTCAGTTTGTATTTGCCTTCAGTTCCATTCCACTGGTCTGGAACATGATTTGTTCTTTTGTGAAAATTCTATATCTCTCTCTCTCTCTCTATCTATCTATCTATCTGTGTGTGTGTGTGTCTATCCCTCTCCCTTTCCTCCCTTCCTTTCTCTCTCCCTCCCCCTTCGCTTTTTCTTCCTTTGTTCTTTCATCCCAGTCTGAAGTTTACTTAAAAAATCATACATGCTTTGTATCTTACAAATGCCCATTGTAATGCAATAAAATATACCAAGAATGAGAATTCATGAAAAAAAACCCAAGATAAAGGTAAGTAAATAAAATACCATAAAAATATTAAAATAAGAAAAATATGTTAAGAATAAACACTAAAACACGCCCGCTGCATGGGAAGGGCGGCCGGAGCAGGGTCATCGGTTGCAAGCCCAAATCCTTTTGCGGTTGCAGTCTGTGTTGAACCATGTCGCCCGCGCCTGCATGGTCCTTGTCCTTCGTCGCTTCTGTTCGTATCATCTTCTAGCTTTTTGTTTCTTGCTTTTTATCTTATTTTCTTATTTTTCGTATCTTCTTCTTCTTCTTCTTCTTCTTCTTCTTCTTCTTCTTCTTCTTCTTCTTCTTCTGCTCTACTCCTTTGTTTCGTCTGTTTTTTTCTTTTTCTTTTCATCTTCTTTCTTCTTTTTCTTCTCTTTCTTTTTCTTCTCATTCTTATTCTTCTTTTCCACCACCTCCTCTCTTTCCTACTTTTTCTTCTCCTCCTCCTCCTCCTCCTCCTCCTCCTCCTCCTCCTCCTCCTCACTTCTCCTCCTCCCTTCCCCTTTCCCCTCTTCCTTCCCTCCTCTTCCTCTCCCCCCCCCCTCTTCCTCCTCCTCCTCCTCCTCCTCCTCCTCCTCCTCCTCTCCTCTCCTTTCCCCCTCCTCCTCCTCCTCCTCCTCCTCTTCCTCCTCCTCCTCCTCCTCCTCCTTCTCTCTCCTCCTCCTCCTCCCCCTCCCTTTCTCCTCTTCTTCCTCCTCCTCCTCCTCCTCCTTCTCTCTCCTCCTCCTCCTCCTCCTCTCTTCCTCCCTCTCCCCCTCCCTTCCTCCTCCTCCTCCTCCTCCTCCTCCCTCCCCTCCCCTCCTCCCTCCTCCTTTGTTTCAAGCTACCTACCGTTCATAATTATTCTTTAATCAATGAAAGGTTTATTCTTGATGTGTGTGTGTATGTATGTATGTATGTATGCCTGTATGTATGTATGTATTTATGTGTGTTTCTCTGCCTTAAGAGCTAGCATCGTCATCCAAGATCTGTTTTGGGATCAAGCGGCTTGTAGAACTCGATCTTGTCTCTTGATTTTTACAACGAATAAAGTTGCAGAGAACTTAGAGATGCTTACTTGTTGAAGCATGGTGGGTCTTTTGAGTATAGGCCTATATCATTCTGATATTATTAACACGAATAAAATTTCCATAACCTCCGTTATTGAAAATCACCGACAGGGATTCTCTCCATCGACGAGCGACCGGATTCGAAGAAAGAAAAGTCAAAAAGGGAAAAAAAAGGAAATCGAAAAAAATTAACAGCAAATTGTAAGAAAAGTGACGGACGGTTAACAGCGCCACATAAACCGTATTCGGAGATTGGAAATCGAGTTAAAAAGAAAAAAGGCAAACAAATAAAAGACACACGGTTAAAAGCACCACATAAAATCCGGGGCCGGTGTTTGGTCAGCTTAACTACGCCGCCGTCGGAAGTCATCGTCGTCATCGTCTTCTTTGTCATCGTCATCGTCTTCGCCATCGTCATCGTCGTCATTATCGTCATCGTCATCGTCGCCGTCATCTTCGTCGTCATCGTCATCTTCGTCGTCATTCGTCTCGTCTCATCATCATCGTCGTTGTCATAGTTCATCGTCGTCAGCCCCGTCGGGAAGTCGTCGTCACCGCGCTTCCGGTGTAGAGGGTTCGGTTCATCTCTTAGGCGGGTATTGATCAGAACTTCAGTGGGGGCCAGCGGGTACGGAGGGGACCCGGGGGGGGGGGGTGGGGGCTCGGGTCGGAGGGGAGGGAGGTGTTGTGGGGGGATGGGAGGAGGGGGAGGGGGGGCGAGTGGAGTGTGGGGGAGGTGGAGGGTGAGGTGGGACGGGGAGTAAGATTCGTTGGTGGGAGGGGAGGTGATGGGGGAGGTGGATGGATAGTAGCATCAGTGGTTGGGCCGGATAGCGGAAGGAGGTAGGGTGGGAGGGGTGGGAGGTGGGGAGGTATGAGGAGGAGAAAGTGAGTGAAAATGTTGACATGGCAAAGCTGTGTTGGACAGGGGAGGAAGGGGTGATTGGGTGACACTCCCTTTTATTTCTTCCTCTTCTTCTTCTTTTCTTTTTCTTTTCTTCTTCGTCTTCTTCTTCTTCTTCTTCTTATTTTATTTTTTTTCTTCATCTTCTTATTTTCTTCTTTTTCTTCTTATTTTCTTCTGCTTCTCATTTTTTTCTTCTTCTTCTTCTCTTTGTCAATTTTATATGCGGTTGTGACGGGAGTGGTAGGTTGGACCGATAGTTTTTTTTCCAAAAAAGAAGGTTTGCGAGAAGAAAGTAATGAAAGAGAGAGAGAAAGGACGAAAGAAAGGGGAAAAACAGGCGAGGAGAGATGTTGTAGAAGAGTAAAACAGGATAATAGGGGGATGATAATAGGCGGAAGGAAGGGGAGGGTAAGAGAGGGAGTGTGGATAGAGCGGGAGATGGGTGAGGAAGAGAAAAAAATGAAAAAAAAAAAAAAAAACAGGAGGAGGAAAGAGGGAGTAGGACGGGAAGGGGAAGGAAAAGGAAGAGGAAGAGGAAGAGGGAGAGGGAGAAGGGAGAAGGAAAAAGGAGGCGAGAGGGAGAGAAGAGAGAAAATAAAAGAAGTAGAAACAGGCAGGCCTGCTGGTGGAGGCATGAAGACAGACAGACAGACAGACGGACAGGAGAGACAGCCAGACCAGACAGACAGACAGATAGACAGACAGACGGACAGACAGACAGAAGACAGACAGACAGACAGATACAAGACAGCAGGACAGGGACAGACAGGACAGTAGACAGACAGACAGACAGACAGATAGACGACAGAAGACGACAGACAGAACAGACAGACAGACAGACAGACAGACATACAAACAGACAGAACAGATAGGACAGATTAGACAGATAGACAGCCAGACAGACATAGACCAGACAGACAGGACAGGACAGACAGACAGACAGATAGACAGACAGGACAGGACAGACAGATAGGACAGAAGACAGACAGAGACAGACAGACAGCAGACAGACAGACAGACCGACAGACAGACGATAGACAGACAGACAGACAGACAGACAGACAGACAGACAGACAGACAGACAGACAGACATACAAACAGACAGACAGACAGACAGACAGACAGACAGAAAGACGGAAAGACACGTACGATTAATATCTCAATATAGTTTAGAGATAACGAAATGACAAAACGAAGAAGAAGAAAAAAGAAAATCGAAAAGGGAAAAAAACAAAGGATATGATAGAAAAGATAAGAAAAGGAAAATTAGAAGAAGCGAGTAAGATAATAGCAAAAGAAAAAAAGAAAAGAAAAGAAAACGAGAGAAAGCAGAAGAGAATTGCGAGAGACAGACGAGTCCGGGATTGCGGGCGAGGGGAAGGGGAGGGGAAGGGAGGGAAGGGGAGGGGAATGGAGGGGGAGAGGGGAAGGGGGGGAAGGGGAGGGAATGGAGGGGAGGGGGAAGGGGAGGGGAAGGGGAGGGGAAAGGAGGGCTTCTGAGAGAGGCCGGGAGAGTGTGGGAGGGGAAGGCGGAGGGGGAGAGGAGGGCTGAGAGAGGAAAGGGAGGGTGGAGAGGGAAGAGAGGGCCTGAGAGAGGAAAGGGAGAGGGAGAGAGGCGAAGTGGAGGGGAAGAGGAGGGCTGAAGAGGGAAGAAGGGAGAGGGGTGGAGAGGGGAAGGAGGGGAAAGATAGGAAGAGGAGGCTGAGAGGTAAAGGGAGAGGGAGAGAGGGGAAGGGAGGGAAGAGGAGGGCGGAGAGGAAAGGGAGAGGGTGGAGAGGGAGGGGAGGGTAAGAGGAGGGCTGAGAGAGGAAAAGGGAGAGGGATAGAGAGTAGAGAGGGGAAGGGAGGGGAAGAGGAGGGCTGAGAGAGGAAGGGGAGAGGGAGAGAGGGGAAGGGCGAGGGGAAGAGGAGGGTTTGAGAGAGGAAAGGGACGAGGGGGAGAGTGGAAGGGGGGGAGAGGAGGGTTTGAGCGAGGAAAAAGGGAGAGGGGGGAGGGGGAAGGGGAGGTAAGGGAGGGTGAGAGAGGAAGGGAGAGGTGGAGAGGGGAACGGGGAGGGAAGAGGAGGCTGACTGAGAGAGAACGGGAGAGGTTGGGAGAGGGAAGGGGAGGGCAAGGGGAAGAGGAGGCTCTAGAGAGGAAAGGGAGAGGTGAGAGAGAGGGGAAAGGGGAGGGGAGAGGAGGGTGCTGAGAGAGGAAAAGGGACGAGGGAGAGAGGGGAAGGGAGGGAAAAGGGGCCTTGAAGAGGAGGAAAGGGACGAGGGGGAGAGGCGGAAGGGAGGGGGAAGAGAGGGCTGAGAGAGGCTAAGGCGCAGTTGGAGAGGGGAAGGGGAGGGAAGAGGAGGCTGACGAGAGAACGGGAGAGGTGGAGAGGGGAAAGAAGGGAGAGGGGAAGGAGGAGGGTGAGAGAGGAAAGGGAGAGGGAAGAGGAGGGTGAGGAGAGGAAAGGGAGAGGTGGAGAGGGGAAGGGGAGGGGAAGAGGAGGGCTGAGAGAGGAAAGGGAGAGGAGGAGAGGGAAGGGGAGGGGAAGGGAAGAGGAGGGCTGAGAGAGGAAAGGAGAGGGGGAAGGGGAGGGGAATTGGAGGGGGAGAGGGGAAGGGGAGGGGCACAAGAGGGAGGGGAATGGAGGGGTGAGAAGAGGAAAGGGAGAGTTGGAGAGGGAAGGGGAGGAGGAAGAGGAGGGTGAGAGAGGAAAGGGAGAGGTGTGGAGGTAGGGGGAAGAGGAGGAAGAGGAGGGCTGAGAGCGGAACAGGAGCGGGGGAGAGGGAAGAGGAGGGCTGAGAGAGGAAAGGGGAGAGGTGGAGAGGGGAAGGGGAGGGGAAGAGGAGGGCTGAGAGCGGAAAGGGAGAGGTGGAGAGGGGAAGGGGAGGGGAAGAGGAGGGGCTACTGAGAGGGAAAGGGAGAGGTGGAGAGGGGAAGGGGAGGGGAAGGGGAGGGCTGAGAGAGGAAAGGGAGAGGGTGGAGGGGGAAAGGGGAGGGAGGGGAGGGCGAGAGAGGAAAGGGAGAGGGGGAGGGGGAAGAGGAGGGAAGAGGAGGCTGAGAGAGGAAAGGGAGAGGGGGAGAGGGGAGAGGAGGGAAGAGGAGGCTGAGGAGAGGAAAGGGAGGAGGTGGAGAGGGGACGGGGAGGGGACGAGGAGGGCTGAGAGAGGAAAGGGAGGGTGGAGAGGGGAAGGGGAGGGAGAAGGAAGAGGAGGGCTGAGAGAGGAAGGGAGGAGGTGGGAGAGGGGAAGGGGAGGGGAAAGAAGAGGAGGGAGCTGAGAGAGGAAAGGGGAGAGTGGAGAGGGGAAGGGGCGGGGAAAGGAGGGCTGAGAGAGGAAAGGGACAGGTGGAGAGGGGATAGGGGAGGGGAAGCGGGAGGCTGAGAGAGGAAAGGGAGAGGTGGAGCGGGGAAGGGGAGGGGGAAGAGGAGGGCTGAAGAGAGGAAAGGGAGAGGGGAGAGGGGAAGGGGAGGGGAAGAGGGCGGTGAGGAGGTAAAGGGAAGAGGTGGTGGAGAGGGGAAGAGGGAGGGAAGGGAGGGCTGAGAGAGGAAAGGGAGAGGTGGAGGAGGGCAAGGGAGGGGAAGAGGAGGGTTGAGCGAGGAAAGGGAGAGGTGGAGAGGGAAGAGGAGGGCTGAGAGAGGGAAAAGGGAGAGGTGAGAGGGGAAGAGGAGGGCTGAGAGAGGAAAGGAGAGGTGGAGAGGGAAGAGGAGGGCTGGAAGAGATGAAAGGGGGGAGAAGGTTGGAGAGGGGAAGGGGAGGGGAAGAGGAGGGCTGAGAGAGGAAAGGGAGAGGTGGAGAGGGGAAGAGGAGGGCTGAGAGAGGAAAGGGAGAGGGGAGAGGGGAAGGGGAGGGGAAGAGGAGGGCTGAGAGAGGAAAGGGAGAGGTGGAGATGGAAGGGGAGGGGAAGGGTGCGGGGGGGGGGGAGGGTGTTTTTTTTTTTGGGTGTGGGTGTTTGGTGTGTTGGAGGGCTGAGAGAGGGAAGGGAGAGGTGGAGAGGGGAAGGGGAGGGTAAGAGGAGGCCGAGAGAGGAAAGGGAGAGGTGGGAGAGGGAAGGGGGAGGGAAAAGAGGAGGGCGAGAGAGGAAAGGGAGAGGTGGAGAGGGGAAGAGGAGGGAGAGGAGGGCTGTGAGAGCGGAAGGGAGAGGTTGGAGAGGGGAGAGGAGGGCTGGCTCTGAGAGGAAAGGGAGAGGTGGAGGAGAGGGAAGAGAGGGGGAGAGGTGGGGAGAGAGGAGGAGAGGTGGGGAGAGGGGAAGAGGAGGGCTAGCGAGAGGAAAGGGAGAGGAGGAGAGGGGAAAGGGAGGGGAAGAGGAGGGCTGAGAGAGGAAAGGGAGAGGTGGAGAGGGGAAGAGGAGGGGAAGAGGAGGGCTGAGAGAGGAAAGGAGAGGTGGAGGGGAAGAGGAGGGTGAGAGAGGAAAGGAGAGGTGGGGAGAGGGGAAGGGGAGGGGAAAGAGGAGGCTGAGAGAGGAAAGGGAGAGGTGGAGAGGGGAAGGGGAGTGGACGAGGAGGGGAGAGAGGAAAGGGAGAGGTGGAGAGGGGAAGGGGAGGGGAAGAGGAGGGCTGAGAGAGGACAGGGAGAGGTGGAGAGGGGAAGGGGAGGGGAAAAAGAGAGGCTGAGAGAAAAAGGGAAAGGGGAGGTGGAGAGGGGAAGGGGATGGTTAAGAGGATGGCCTGACGAGAGGAAAGAGAAGGTGAGTGGAGCTTTGACGAGGAGGGGAAGAGGAGGGCTGAGAGAGGAAAGGGAGAGGGGGAGAGGGGAAGTGGAGGGGAAGAGGAGGGCTGAGAGAGGAAAGGGAGAGTGGAAGAGGGGGGAAGAGGAGGGTGAGAGAGAAGGGAGAGGTGGAGAGGGGGAAGAGGAGGGGAGAGGAGGGCTGAGAGAGGAAAGGGAGAGGGGGAGAGGGAAGGAGGAGGGGAAGAGGATGGCCTGAGAGAGGAAAGGAGAGGTGGAGAGGGGAAGGGAGGGCTGAGAGAGGAGGAAAGGGAGAGGGGGAGAGGGGAAGAGGAGGGGAAGAGGAGGGCTGAGAGAGGAAAGGGAGAGGGCGAGATGGGATAGAGGAGCGGCTGAGAGAGGAAAGGGGAGAGGTTGGAGAGAGGGAAGAAGAGGAGGGAAGAGGAGGGCTGAGAAGAAAGGGAGAGGGGAAGAGGAGGGGAAGAGGAGGGCGGAGAGAGGAGAAGGGAGAGGTGGAGAGGGGAGGGGAGGGAAGAGGAGGGCTGAGAGAGAAAGGGAGAGGGGGAGAGGGGAAGGGGAGGGGAAGAGGAGGGCTGAGAGGGAAAGGGAGAGGGGAGAGGGGAAGAGGAGGGGAAGAGGAGGGCTGAGAGAGGAAAGGGAGAGGGGGAGAGGGGAAGGGAGGGGAAGAGAGGGCGAGAGAGGAAAGGAGAGGGGGAGAGGGGCAAGGGGGAGGGTACGAGGAGCGGCTTGTGAGCTGAGAGGAGGAAAGGGAAGAGGTGGAGAGGGAAGGGGAGGAAGGAGGAGGGTGAGAGCGGAAAGGGACGAGGGGGAGAGGGAAGGGGAGGAAGAGGAGGGCTGAGGACGGAAAGTGAGAGGTGGAGAGGGGAAGGGGAGGGGAAGCGGAGGGCTGAGAGGAAAGGGAGAGGGTGGAGGGAAGGGGAGGGGAAGAGGAGGGCGAGAGAGGAAGAAAGGGAGAGTGACGAGGGAAAGGAGGGAAGAGGAGGGCTGGAGAGGAAAGGGAGAGGTGGAGAGGGGATGGGGAGGGAAGAGGATGGTGGAGAGGAAAGGAGAGGTGGAGAGGGGAAGAGGAGGGTGAGGAGGCAACAGGGAGAGGTGGAGAGGGGAAAGTGAGCTGAGAGAGGAAGGGAGAGGTGGAGAGCCGGGAAGAGGAGGGTGAGAGAGGAAAGGGAGAGTGGAGAGGGGAAGAGGAGGGCTGAGGAGAGGAAAGGAGAGAGGTGGGAAGGGAGAGGAGGCTGAGAGAGGAAAGGAGAAGGTGGAGAGGGGAAGGAGGAGGGAAGAGGAGGGCTCTGAGGAGAGGAAGTGAAAGGGAGAGGTGGAGAGGGCAGGGGAGGGGCAAGAGGAGGCTTAGAGAGGAAAGGAGAGGGGGAGAGGGGAAGGGGAGGGGAAGAGGAGGGCTGAGAGAGGAAAGGGAGAGGTGGAGAGGGGAAGGGGAGGGGAAGAGGGGGGTGAGAGAGGAAAG
>NC_051390.1:9477638-9495179 GCF_015228065.2 Penaeus monodon | reverse complement strand
TTTTTAAATAAAAAAGAAACTAAAAATCATATATCTAAAAGGGGACCACCACATACTTTTCTGATAAATCAATGCATTAATTAAACTTTGCCTTTATGCAAACTTCCTTACTGTTGTAACATTTTTTACTTTCTTTCTTTTTTTTCTTAATGTTATATTTATATACTATCTTAGAAACTAACTACAATAAATATAAATGTAATAACAATCATCTTAAGTACTATGAATTCTTAAGAAAACATTTACTACCACCACTTGCAAAGTGTCAATCAGTAATCACTAGAAAGTAATGTTATTTTGTTTATCAACAATGTCTTTTTTTTAAATACAAGTGTAAATAACTGTCGCAGCAATTATAGTACTGGATAACGAATCACACTGATGCAATTACAAAATCATGTTATCTCCCAAACAAAGAATAATATCCAAAAAAAATAATAAAAAATCAAAATTTAAAAAACCCTGTAAAAATTAATTTTTAAAAATTACTTCCTAACTTCTAATTGGAAAAAACAAACGTAAAATCCAATCCTAGAAATGTAGTAGCTCAGGCATTAGTAAAATTAAATACACAGCACTCATACAACACTACAACCCAACCATCAATAAAATCCCAAACACCATTACCTTTGACAGTTGACAGCTGACAGTCCCCGAGCAGTGGGCGGTGGTCGGGAGGAGACCCCAAAACAAAAACCACCTTCCTCTCCTAGAATATCCCTTTTCACCAGTTCCCCCACTCGCTTTGGCCACTCCTTTAAAAAAAATACCTCACGCAAACGTCCACTAGTACTCTAAAAACAACTAAAATTCTCTGCCCTGCCCTGAATTGGGTCTGTCATTCACGAAACACGATGAAAAACACGAGCTCGAACAGGTGTGTGTGTGTCCTCGTCGAGGTTTTTGTCAACAAAGGGCACTGCGCATGCCCAACAGCTGATCGCCTGGAACAGCTGAGCGCGGGATTGCGTCAGGGCGCGAACGAGCATGATAAAACCCTGCTGGGTTATAGAGAAAATAAAACATCATAGTTGATTCATGTCCCTACTCAAAATACTATGGGATATAAGAATTAATCATATCTGACTCTGTGATGGAGTACATGTTACTAATGCACTGGGGGGTGTTTTTAGCGGGAGTAAAAAGCGGTAGATATTTTTACTCCCGGCTTTTGGAGCTACCATTATTCATGAAAAGAGTTATGTTTAGCTTTTTGGATTGCTTCTGTAACAAATAGTAATGACTTCTAAACAATACTTGCATGTAGGCTGTATAGGGCATATACACCTTTTAGGAACTGGGATGATTGTTAAGAATGTTATAGCAAAACATGACAAGACCTTGTTTATGTTTACAACAACGCAACAACAAACAACAAAAACAACAACAACAACAACAAATAATAATAATAATAATAATATGATTTTAAAACTAATCATCATCATCTCTCATCATAATTTTTAATAATAATAAAAATCACAGTAATAATAATAGTAGTAGCAGTAGTAGCAGTACTGATAAAAATAAAAATAGTAGTAGTAGTAGTAATAGCAATAATAATAATAATAATAACAATAATAATAATTATTATTATTATTATTATTATTATTATTATTATTATTATTATTATGATAATAATAACAACAACAACGACAACAACAACAACAACCACAAAACAACAATAATAATATTAATGTTAATTAATATTATATTATTGATAATATGATAAAAGAATTTAAAATAATATTAATAATAATGAAAAATATGATGATAATGATAGTAATAAAAAAAAATTATTATAATAGTAATAATAACAATAGCAATAATAACCCAAAATAATGATAATGATAATAATAATAACAACAATAATAATAATAATAATAATAATAATAATAATAATAATAATAAAAATGAATAATAATAAAAATAATAATAATAATATATAATAATAATAACAATAAGATTTAAAATACTATTGATAATAATAATAATAATATTAATAATAATAACAATAATGATGATACAACTACGACTACTACTACTACTACTACTACTACTAATAATAATAATAATAATAATAATAATAATAATAATAATAATAACTATAACAATAATAATAATAACTATAACAATAATAATAATAAAAAAATAATAATAACAACAACAATAATATATATATTTTTTTTATAATATATATTTTATTATATATATATATATATATATATATATATTGTATTTTAATCGCTGACAGTCATATGCACACAGATACAAATTAATTATATGCAACCTTCCTCTGGAAAAGTATAAAGAAACAAGAAAAAACATACACTTCTTTTGTAGGTGAGTCACGTAGAAGGGGTAAACATTGGCCTCTGTTAAGAGGAGACCTTATCACTTTTTATTCAGTTGACGAAATGATGGACGTGATGAAAACTTCTTGTGTTCGTTGCTGTGCTTGGCCGACCTTTAACAGTAAGGAAATGAGACCAAGACAAAGTTCCGGTTAGAAACAGGTGAAAAAGGAAGTAAATTTCTAAAAAAAACCCTTTATGGTAAAAAAAAATAAGTTAAACCATTTTTTTAATACTTGGTAACCCTCTCCGACAAACGAAGTAAGACTTGACTGCCGAAAACTGTTAATAATGGCGAATGTTTTGTCACGCTTTATCTTTTTAACAGATTCTTTATACACTGATTTTTTTTTCCACGTAAGATATTCTTGTAAAAGCTTCCAAACGCATTCCCGATTTCGGTAAATTTCAAAGAATCCCCCACTAAATGCCCTTCGAAAATTGCAGAGGACATGGCGGAGACTGGAACCAAGTTTTTAACTTGTTCCAACTCTGATTAACTGCATCCTTCAAAAACCGTGAGTAACTTACCTGTCAACGAGAGATATTAATTTAAAATCCGCAGAAAAATCTCTCTGTAAGCTCCATTTTGAGTAGTTTAACAAAATAAATGAATGAAAAAATTTAACGACTGCCTTTCTTTAGACTGGAATTTCGTGACGCTGAAGCAGCATCTCAACAACCTTCATAAAATACTCATGGTTACTATTACCTGATTTCCTCTTTTGATTCAATTGCGTTACAAACTAAATGCATGAGTCTGTCCTTAACAACGAGCTCTTTCGTATGTCCACATAAAATCATTCCCATCGTTGCTAGTAGACCCTACATTTTCTCCTTAAATGTACTGCAAGACTACTGTGTTCTAAATCCAAATCTTCTAATATAATTCGCGGCAATAACAGGTGAGGTACATGTAGCTAATGGCAGTAATTCAAAACGTTATGTTCTAGTAAGAATATATGGCATTCACTTTGATCTCGATGACAAAGAATGGTAAGCTACCCTTAGTTAAAAGCACTGTTTTTTAAATTGCAAGATAAGCAATTGCCTTTGTTATTGCACGCCATAAAATGCCAGATATAAAAACGGCAACACGAAGTGTAAATGTGTATCGCGCTTATTTTACTGTTGTGACATATTGTTTTTTTACCAATGCAATATTCCACCAAACTTCTCCAGATCTCACAAAACTGTCTTTATAGCCATTATAACAGTTACTATGACTGGCTTGTCAGATTGGCTTATTAGCAAGCAAGTAAAAGCATTCCGAAGACTTTCCATTATACTTTTATTTTGGACTCCCGTGTAATGAAAAACCCCCAAATGAACAAACAGGAAAAAAATGGCAGCATAGCTAAAATACACATTAACTGATAGAGAAAAATAACCCGTAACATTAATTTTATCGGAAGAGAGAAACTGGTTAACATGGAAATGAATAACGATATCTGTACAGTCCACTTTACTTTTTCGGCAAAGTATTTTGAATTTGCTATTCATCTCATAAGAATGAAACTAAAGAGTGCACTGATACAGTAACAAACCATAGATAGTTGTTCAAAATATATGATAATGATTAGAGGAACATGAATGAGATCATTGTAAACAAATTAATTAAATATAATTTCATTATGGAAAATCAAATTTAATGATTTTCTTAATGTAACTATTGTTGAGGAAATGGGGAAAATAGTTGCTACTTTACGAGATTTACTTTACTTCACTGTATGGTTATAGATTAAAGAAAAAAAAACGACATATTTCATATAAAGAGGATTTAAACTAATTCCCTTGTGTCCTATATAATTCAAATAGCATCAAATAAAGCTATTTGTCCATGATAGCTGACACTTCATACATAACACTTTTATTGTGTATTCTAAGTTCAGTATACAAAATGCCTCATTCATGTGTCATGACACATAAATCAGTTTCCAACTTTACATATATATATATATATATATATATATAAATATATATTATATATATATTGATGTGTATATGTGTGTGTGTGTGTGTGCGTGTGTGTGTGTGTGTGTGTGTGTGTGTTTGTGTGTGTATGATGTGTAATTAATTAATATATTTATATATATATTATATTATTTCAATATTATGTTGTGTGTGTATAGTATATTTATGTATGTGTATATATATAATATATATAATAATATATATATTATATAATATATATATATGTTTGTACGCCAATGGGTTTTTGTCTCTGTGCGAAACATGTATTACATAAAATGATGACCGGGGGATTTGTTAACATAAAGGGACCTGGGGCAAACATGACGCGCTGGCTGTGAGCGGAGGAGGGGGGAGGAAAAAGCCGAGAACGGGGTTGGGTGTGCTCCTGTAAAACCCTCTGTGTGCCCTTGTGACCTGAGAAAAACCGTGTTCCCCTGTTATAAGCTGCTTGTGCTGTGTGAATCGGGTTTTCCCCCCTGTTTGGGGCCCTATAGAAAAGTGTACGGGTAAAAACTTGTGTAAAAAAAGGGAAAGACGTCATTTTGTTTTTATTCGGCCCTGCCTCGCCACTTGGCGTTTCCTTTTGGTGTTCTGGGACGCTGGGGTGTTCGGTGCCTCTTGGGCTTTTTAGTGTTCACAAACCTTTTATATAACCGCCGTCTGCCTACCCCCTTGGGTTGGGGGCAGAGGGGGGCGAGGCGCCGGCGTAAAAATTGGTGTCAGGAGTGGGATTTGTGATTTTTGATCAGTGATAGCGCCGATTTACAAGTATCCAAAGATGGGGGCAGCCAGATAGGGGGCTATGACTGAGGCAGGCACGATGGGTGAACCGAGTCAGAGGGGACCTGATCATGCCATGCTGGCCGGGGATGAGGGGGAAAGGGCAAAGGGGCAGAAGAGAGGCCAGGGGGAACCGAGCCCCATCTCGTCGAGATGCGGGCAAAAGGGCAAGGAACAGTTCTCCAACTTGTTGAGGTGCTACAGAGCAATTTTGCATCGTGAAGATGGAAACTCAGCAGTACACCGACAAGGCCTGCAAACACGTGAAGAGTGAATGAGGGAGGGGGTGCAGACTCTAAAGGGGGGGTTCAGGACCTGAGGGAGGAAGTGAATGAAAAGGCGGCGCCACGGGGTTTTAATTTGCAAGCGGGAAAAGGCAGACGGGGTTCGGGCAACAGAGCCAAGTGTCAATTTATGGGGTCTGCCTGGGGTCTGTGGCGGGAAAACCCCCGGGCCCCTCGCAGGTCGTTCACAGCCAGTGGTCGCTGCAAAAGGCTGGGGCCCCTCGGAACCGCCCCCTTGGGGTTGGGGGGGGAAAACTGGGACCCGGTCACCCCCCTCGTTCCCTCCCTCCCCCCCTTCCTCCCTTCCGGGGTTTTTTGTTCACGGCCGCGTTCCCCACCCCCGCACCCCCTCGGCCTCCAGAATTCTGTGAAGGTACCCTGAGTACGACGGGAAAGTGGCCCGGGGAGGATAGTCCCCCCTTTTTAAATGCTGGCTTGCCCAGGGCGGGCCCGGGAAGAGAAGGCCCTGCAGCGGGGTAACAGCGCTAAGGGGCCCCGCAGTGGAAGGTTGGGGCATCTGCCGCCATCCCAACATGCCTCTTAACCAGCTGGCGGAGGCTTTAAACGCCTTTTCGGGCACCACCCCCGGGCCGAGGTATATCAGGCGCGCTTGAAAAAGGATCGTGGGGGGCGAGACACTGCCCCCAGTGGCCAGGATGTGGAGGCGCTGGTAAGGGGGTCGTACCCTGCAGTGCGGAAGAGATGATCGTGGTCCGGGCCAGCGATTTCTTTGTTGACGTTTTTGCAGGCCAGCAGCTGCAAATCACGTCAACAGGCAACCCTGAGGCCCTACGGGTGGCCTGGCGGGGGCCCTTGGAGTTCGAGGCCTTCCTAAAGGGAACATGGCCTGGGGCCGCTGCTAGCCCCGCCGTGACCCCGGGGGCCCGGAAGGCAAAAGTAAAGAAAATAGCATTGGGAAGATGAGCCCGAGAATTTCCAAAGGCTTGTGTTGGGGCTGCGGAAAGGAAGGGCACGACGTAGCGGGCGGAGGGAGCGGGAACACATCCTCTCAACCGAGGGATTCTGATCCCTTCCAGCAGTGCTGCAAAGGGCTGTGGCAGGTAGGTCACCATCCCAGGCATGTCCTAAGGCTAAGGAAGTGGTCGGGGGGAAAAATCGGACAGGTGGAGAAGGGGGCCCTACCCCGCCCTTTCCCCGGTTTCCCGGGCCCCACTTGGGGAAACTGCCGTCGAACCCGCACATGCAGGTGGAGGGCTCAATAGATTTGGGGAAACCATGCTGCTGACAGTGGGGGCATGGGGCTGAGAAACCCTGTGCGGCCTGATATGTTTTGGGCCCAAAAGAATTCCAGACACACCATAGAGACTGTGTGGGGTTACGGGGGATTGTGTGAGCCAAGGGGCCGTGGGGTCGTATTGGGGGTGGGCACAGGGGGCAGCGGCTGCCGTGTATGTGGCCAAATTTTGGACGGCACTGCTTGGGGGCCTTTACTATGACGCAAGTAAGGCGGTTTTTTCGACCTTTGGGGGAAGTGTGAGGGTGCACGGTGAAGATGCCCTTGCTTCCAGAGGGTTGGGTGGCAAGGTAGTTACAGCTGAGCGACTGCACCTTGCCCCCCGGACGAGTCTAGAATCCATGTCGACTGTCAAAAGTGATGCGTGGGTAGAGGGCCTGTGGAGCCCAACCAAAACTTGCAGCTGGCTGATGGTGTAGCGGGTTGGGGGGAGCCTTGTTGGACCAGGGGGGGGTTTTTGTTTCAGTGTTGGAGTAACTTTCCCATAAGGCCCAAAGGGGCCAGCTGGGGGCAAAAACTGGGCACTTTTGAGGAATGGAGCGTCCAGAAAGTCGCGGGGAGCAAGGGTTTTTTTGGTGTGGGGCCGTTGCCTGACTTCCCCCCGGGTGTGGCGTTACCCTGGAAGCATCCTGGGGGCCCTGGTGAAAAAAAAGATGACGTTACCCAGTAAAAGGGGATGAAGACGTGGAGATGCTGAGAATGAGGCGAGCATTTGGACAGTGAGGGTGAGCGCAGACGTCAGGGTGACCATGGCCGGTCTTTTGGGCGGGATACCCCTTGGGTGCATCCCCAAACTACCCCGCCCCACCCCCTCCAAGAGACCCCAGCGAGACGAAAGAAACCGTGCTGGATGAAAGATTTTTGTTTCTGGGAATAATTTTCAATTACGGGTTTCTTTATTTGAAAGATTTTGTTTGTTTTGAGGACTAATTTTTTTTTAAATTTTCTTAGTTTTTTTAGGTTAGGTATGTCAAGCAGACGGGTTTTTGCTTTTAGGGGGGGGGTAGTGCTACGCCAAAGGGGCTTTGCTCTGGCGAAACATGTATTACAAAAATGAGACCTGGGATGTGTTAAAATGAAGGGACCGGGGGAAAATGACGCACTGGCTGTGAGCGGGGCGGAGGAAAAAAGCCGAGAGACCCGGGTTTGGGGGGCTGCTCCGTCAAGACCTTGTGTGCCCTTGTGACCCGAGATAAACCTGGTGTTGCCCCTTTAAGCGCATTTTGCTGTGTGAATGCTGGTTTCCCCCCGTATTGGGCCTATAGAAAATGTACGGGTAAATAACTTGTGTAAATAAAGAAAACGTCATTTTTTGTTTTCTTCGTGCCTGCCTCGCACTTGGGGTTTCCTTTCTGGTGTTTTTTGGGGCGCTGTGGTTTCGGTGCCTCTTGGAGCTGTTGTGTTCACGACCCGTATATAACACCCCGTTGCCTAGCCTCCCTTGGGGTTGGGGCAGGGACGGGGACCGGGGAACAGTATGTTATATATATGTATGCATATATATAATTTTATAAATATATATAAATATAAAATATTTAAAAATATATATATATGTATTATATTATATAATAAATATATTATATATATTAATTAAAATATATATAAAATATTGGAATACTTTTCGTGGTATTTCATTTTTTTTTTCCGAGCTTTTTTTTTTGATCAGTATTTTTTTTTTTTTTCAGATTCATTCCTTAGACGGTATCTTCTTTTAAGGAATGCTCCTCACAAGGTAGGCTATCAAAGGGTGTACTCTTGAGCGGGGAAAACAAAATTTGGGGTTTTCTGACCCAAAATATATATATTATAATATAATATATAATATATATATAATATATTAAAAATTTTAAAATATATATAATATATATTATATAAAGCAATTAAAGAATTACTTCGAATTTTTTTTGACTATTGGGCACTATGCAAAAATAAAAACCAAATTTTTCAAAATCAAAAGAATGGAAAATTACATCCCAAATTCAATGACTATTAAAAAGGGTAAAATGAAAGTTTTTTGCTGTACTACTTTCTAGTTTTAATTATTTTTACAATGATTCAGAAAAAAAAGTGACTCCCTTTTAAAGGTAAAGACAATGTTTTAACTTTAAAAAAAGGGGACACTGATAATAAGGGGGTTAACAATGATTATTAAAGTGAAATAAAGATAGTGGCTATAAAGGTAGTAATAATGATAATTTTTATTACAAAATTATGATGCAATTAATAATATAATGAAAGATGAGAAGTCCAAGACTGATAAAGTATTTTTGATAAACTGTATGAATATGTATATAATAATAAAAATATATTAATAATATGTAATGAATAATAATAAAATATAATTAAATAAAAAAGGAATAAAGTAATGGTAATGGACAGCAACGACGTACAAAACATTAAAAAAATAAATTAACATTAAAGATCTTATCACTAAACAGAAACTTTGCTGTGCAACTGGCTTCAGTTAAAAGAAAAAAATTACTGATTTCTAAGGAATGGTTCCAACAAGCGCAAATCCCGAAATTTTGCTGTTTTACTTACTTTTTTGTTGCCGTAGCTAAAGCTTCCATAAAGATAAGCCTGTTTACCAGAAAAGGGTCAAGATGAGAAATAAAAGTTTGTGGAAAGTTACGAGAATGACAACCAAGCGGACATGAATTTATATTGAGCCTGAATGGTGCGCAAGTTATTACTAAGTAACCCATTGGAAAAATAAAGGGCATTTATTGATTAAGTGTTGAAGTAATGCCAAGGAATGTTAACGAACTGTGTAATTTACGGGTCTACAGTTACCTTGGACAAGGAGTACAAAGTCGTAATTGTCTGTTAAGAGTTGCAGGCAAATTTAGGAAGGAAAAAGTTCTCTTGTTATTAATGATAAAGACAAATTTCAAAACTTTTTCCATTTGTGAGACAAGATAATGTTTCTGGTCTATTGGTGATGAAATTGAAGATAAATTTAAGGGAAAAGAAAGAATAAGATAATTAAGAAACTTACTTAAACTGCAGATGCTTTCTACCAGTTATGAAAATTTTCAAGGAATAATTAAATTTATAACCTGTACACCCATTTGCTGGTAAAGTGAGTTAACAATATTAATACCTGCACAAATTCGTTGCCTACAGTAAACCAGGATTACTTCATAGAGATGATACACAACCCAACCAATCATTAAAACAGAAGTCTTCACAGTTAAGTATTTGTTCTTCAAAGTTTAGACTTTTTTCTTCTGATTAATGGTCATATACTTAGAGCCCAATCCAGACTAGACATTTAGGCCCTTGCTGTTCAGGAGGTGCCTCCCTCCCTGATTGACACATACAGTGAGTGGGGAATGATCCTCCTTCTTATTTTTCCCCAAGAAAGTGGTCTGATGTGGATGGAGAATTACGGCAGAAATGATTTCTGAAAATATATAACCGCCTTTATTTTTTTTGCTAACTGTGAATATTATTGAGCAGGTCCTTTGCCAAAAGAAAATTTATGAAGAATTTTAAGTATTGAAAAAAATTATGTGATGACAGAAAAGGATTGATTCATGGATTAAAAGAGTAAAGACATAGGTATTCAATAAATATTAGAATTCCTTGAATAATTTTTATTCCCTTTTCAAATAAGTTCAAAGCTTGAAAATAGGCCGTCTGTGTCTTATCATATCACGTAGAAAAGTAGGAGAAGATAATGGAAGTAGTAAGCAGTTCTTTATGCTGTTTTCAAAGGGTTTTTTAGCTGTTGTGAACTATCAATTCTTTGCATATGTTCTATAGCATTTTAAAGTTTTAGTATTATTTACTCTATGTAAATGAGCTTCATCGTTATCATTTTCTGAAATTAAGTGGTATTCAGATTTACTTTTTTGGGTTTAAAAAAATTTTTTAACCCCTCCCATAAAGGGCCCCCCCCTTTTTTAAGGAAGACTGTAACTGTAGGGAGATGGATATTTTTTTTCTTTTATATACAGAAAAGTTTCACTGTCTACTTACCTCACATTCTTTTTATAATCTTTATACCAGATATGTTAATCAATTATTATAAGTTTCCACACTGTTTAGTATTTTTTTCTGACTTTTTTTATATTGTTTTTCTCATTTCTCTTTTAATCTTTAATTACTTCTATCATTTCAATGTAAGAAAATGGAGAAATGTTCCCTCACAAATAGCTCAATTACAGTAAATTTTCATAAGGATAAGGTATACAGGCAAGAAATTTTGCACTTTAGGAAATTTGAAAGCTTTTCATGACTACAACTTTTATTTTTTGTTTTTAGATAGCAAAGGCAAATTTAATGAAATCAAGATGACAATAAAAAGGTAGTTTCTGTGCCCAGAGAAACTAGTATTGGTAATAATTAAAAGCAAACATTTCCTGAAAAATTTTTAAATACAGGATCAGCCCAAATGATTACTAATATTATTCCTGCGGTTGTTTATTACTTTTGATGGAAGTACATTAATTGAAAGATTATAGTATGATATTCTAAGTAATTTTTAAATTTAAACTTTTTGATCTATTATTATAATAAATATATGAATTCTTTCCTCAGTATGTAAATGATTCAAATTTAATATCTGGTAAATATTTTTAATTTATGTTTTTAGATTACATATTTTTTTCTTAAATAGAAAATTTTATTAATATAGCTTAAATGTGATTTCATTGAAAAGTCTCAAAACAGTCATTTTGTGCTTTGGGATTTACAATGGATAAAACGATAAAGCTTTTGTGATCCTTTTCAATGAAGATAATCATGAAGTCTCTGAGCAATATTAAGAATTATCCAGAGTAAATAAGCCATTCCAGAAATATACATTTTAAAATCAGAAAGACATCTCATCCTTTTTTAGGGAAGATTCATTGATGTTTAAAACTGAAATTGAAATTCATTTAAATACTTTTACCTTTGCATTACTTGATATTGTTAGTTTGTATATTCCTTATTAGAAGCTTGAAACTCAGTTTTCATGTTAATGGGACAAAAAATCTTTATTTTGTTACCTTTTCTTGGAAACGGATTTGGTAACAAGGCTTTAGAAAGGAGAAATATTTTCACATTTGAAAATAGTTTCAAAGGATATGGCATATCTAAGTAATTCTCGGAAGGCTTCATTGAGATATTTTCAAATAAGATTTTTGTGCCATTGGCACAATGTTTCTAATCCTATTTAAACTATTAGGAGGAGGAAAATACTGATACTTTTGTTTTCTCAGGTTATGAAATTTTAAATTCTTGAATGCTCAAAACAGGAAAGAATTGAATTATTATCGAGATTTAATTTATGTGTCATTGTAATTCAAGAAAAAGTCATGCTGAAGTAATATGCACTTTGTGGAAGAAAATCAGAAGATGTCATTTTCCAAGCTAGTTCAGTAGGCTGTCAGAGTGACATTTTGATGTCATTTTCTTAAAGTTTTTAAATCAGAAAATGGGGCATCTCGGGTCCTTTTTTTGTCAGTAAGTAATCTTATGAAAATTTTATGAAGACGGCCCCAAAGACTTGGATTAAAAGGGTTATTTCTTGAAAAAACTACTGTAAGTTATAGTTTTAAAACAAAATTATTTCAAAGAAAATGCGTGATGTGTCAACCTAAAAATTAAATCCCTTTTAAACTTCATGGTTAGGGAACTAAAACAAAGTGAAAGTATGACTGCAAAGGTGAAGGAAAAGGATGAAGGAAATTATGGTGTAGATAACATCATTATAGTTTTTACCAAAATCGCATTCAGTTTCATGTTCTTGTATTTTTCTATAAAAAACACAAACTTGCTGGGGGCAAAACATTTGTTCTACTTGGTTTCGGGAAAAAAAAAATTAGGGGTTTTTAAAAAGGGGAATGGATTCCAATAAAAGGGAAAGTATCCCCCAAAATCGGGCTGTAACAAAAATTGGGCCATTTAGAGCAAAAACTTCAAGAAAATTTTTTTTAAACCCCCCCCCTTTTTCCACCAAAAAAGGTCAAGAAAATGAGAAAAAAAAACAATTTTTTGGGAAATGTTACGATTTGATGAAACCAAAGGGCAAACATGAATTGTACCCTTGACCCCAGAAAATTTACTGCGCAAGGTTTGAGTTAGCAAATACATTTTCAAAAGTTAGGGGCAAGATGGAAAAAGGGCATCTATTAAATTAAAGTTTAAAGATATAAAGGGGCCAGGAAATGAACAGAATCTTTAGAAATTTGGGGCAGATATGGGGCAGTTCCCTTTTGGCCCAAAGGAGTCCAAAGATCGATATGTTTTGGTTGTTGGGATTTTGCAGGCACTTTGGGGGAAAAGGGAAAAAAGTTTTTTTAGTTAATATAGAGAGGATAATGACAAAAATTTAAAAATTCTTCATTGGAGAAGAGCAATAATGTAATTCTGTCGGGGTTTTAGAAAATAAATTTGGGAAGAAAAAGCTGTTTCGGGAAAAAGGGAAGTGAACTGTTTAAAATCATCCCAGAAAAAAAACCCTTTGAAAAACTGCAGTTTGCTTTTACCCTTTTTTACTAAAAATTTTAAAGAAGTGTTAATTTAAAAACCTTAAAGGGGCCCCAGTGTATGTAAGAGAAAAAGTGTAAACAAAATTAAATCCCTAAACAAAAAATTTTTTGGGCCTACAAAAACCACCCACCCAAGGGGGTTTTACCCTTCTAGAGATGATAGCAACCCCCCCCAAATGCCTTTAAAAAAATGAAGTTTTCACAATTGTAAATAAGTTTGTTCTGAGAAAAAAATTTAAAATGACATTGAGAGTTTTCATGATTCAATGGTCCATATTTTGGGGAGCCCAACACCAAACCAGACATGGGGGCCACTGTTCAGGTGGTTGTCCCCCCCCTCCCTGGGGATTGACGACATTACCGTGAAGATGGGGTAAATGATCCTCCTTCTTTTTTTGGCCCCCGGGAAAAGGTGGTCTGCCATCGTAAACAGGAGAAATACAAGGCAGAATTGATTTCTGAGTAAAAAAACATAATGAAAAACCACCGTTCATTTCACATTCCCAAAAACCAGGTAAAATTACATACATAAAGAGAGGGGGCGGCCCTTTTTGGGCCAAACGAAAAAAGTTTACGCAAGAAAAGAACTGAATAAAGAAAAGAAGATTATGTGATGACAGCCAGGTTTTCACTGAAAAAATGGCAGAAAAAATGATTTATAGATACTCAGTCAAATAAAAAAATTTCCCAAAAATTTGTTAAAAGTATCTTTAAATTTTTAAATTAAAAAAAGTACTAAGGGCTAAAGATTTTAAAACATAGGTCCCGGGTGCGATGCTGCCCTTATCACTAGTAACGAAAGGGCAAAATATGAGTAATGGAAGAATATTTTGGGAAGGGCAGTTATTGTTGCTGTGATTCAAAGTGAAAAATTTTTAAATTTTAATTTCCAAAAAAGCACAACTCCCTATTTTCTTGGGGCAACACCCCTTTTTATATTCATACATCCATAGCGTAAGACCCATGCAGACATTTGCTAAACCCTATTTTCCCCTAGGCATTCATGAAATGTCTTCACCACAGCCTCAAGTGTATTCGAAGCCTTCACTTATTGTGGGAAATATGACCCATCACACAACAGTCTCTTCACACTCTCAATCCTGGGAGCACTTAAACACCGGTTTTGCCCTCTTTTTTTTCTTCTTGTTATTCTCACTGAAGGAAGGATCTTTCTCCCCCTTTCAAAACATTTTTTTCTCTTTTCTCTTCTTTTTTAATCCTTTTATCCTGCTATTTTTTTCCCATCTTCTCTTTTTTATTCATTCATTTTTCCAAAACTTTTAAACTTTGTTTCTTCTACTTTTCTTTATTACTCTTCGCTTTTTTTCTCATTTTCCTTTTTTCTTTTTTAAATTTCTCCTTTCTCTTGTTTATGTTATCAAGAAGTGATAAATTTCCCCCCCAAAAAATTTTTTAAGCTGTTATATTAATTTTCATAATGGGTAACGGATACAGTAATAGCAATTTTTGTGACCCTCCTAGCATTTTTTGAATCCCCTTTCAAATCATGTCATATTCAATTTTTTTTTTGTGTCTTTTTTAGATCGCAGGCAGATAGAAAAAGGATGGGAATACTAAAATACAATAGGTTTGTTTTTCTTGGGGCCCCTTTGGGAAACCATAGAAGATTGGTTTAAGTCCCATTTTATAAAACAGCACAGTATTTTTCCCTTTTAAACTTATAAAATAACATAAATTTGCTATGATTTTACCATAAATACTTTTAAAATTTTCTCCAGTTTATTTAAACTTCCCTCATGGATAGGTAATACTTTGTAAAAATTTAAAGAATTTTCATACTATCATCATACAAAAAAATTTTTAACATTAGAAAAATTTTTGGAGGCCCACGTACAGTACATAATACTTTATTCTTTTCCCCTTTAGTACATAAAAACTGCTTCATTTAAAGATCTGGGGTAATTATAATGTAGAATTGAATAGAATATTTGAATACAAGCATTTTTTCTTAGAAAGTATGATTTAAAAGAAATAAAATAAATGTGAAATTTAAATTCCCTTTAAAAATGGGTCAAAAAAATTTTCATAGAGAGGTTGAAGGATAAAGTTAAAAGGTAGGACTAATTTTTAAAAAACTTTTCTTTGTTGAAATTTTAAAAACATACATAAGGTAAATGTTTAGTAATTCCCAAATTTGTGTTTTCAACCTTGATTCACATTAAAAATATTACAAAATATAAATCAGTAAAAAACCATCTCCCTTTTTTTTAGTGGCATCAGATTTCTTTTTTGATACAGTAGAATCGTAAAAAGGGGGGAAATATTTAATACTGGGTTTTCCCTTTTTTTTGGATTCCTTTATCTTTTTGCGGTTTCCATGCCCCACCTGGGGTTTAAAAGCTCAGTTTAAATAAAGTTGATGGGACAAATTAAATTTTTTATATTTTTCCCTCTCAGCTAGCAAATGTTTTTTGGGGAAAATGGAAGGTTTTTTGGGAACTGGCTCTTTAAAAAAATGTAAACTGGGGAAATTCATCACGGTTGTGGGTTATATTTTTGGGAATTATAAATTAAAGTAATAAATCCCAAATGCCCCAGTTGTAGGGCTGTATTACCCTTCATTACTAAGATTTTTTTTTGGTGCTTATTTTCACTGTTTAGTAAATCTTAATTTTTAAAATTAGGGGATAGGGAGAACAAAAACTGATAGTTTTTTTTTATTACAGGTCGATTTTAAATTCTTTCCCAAAAAGGCTCTTAATGGGCCCGTCAAAACAGAAGAACATTTGGTTTTTTTTCTGGTTTTGGGAAAATTTAAAAATCAACTGTGGGCTTCATAGATTCGTTGTACAGCACGAAAGACAAGAAAGTATTTTTCTTTGTGGAAGTAAGTATGTGAATAAAATATTTATTGTTTTCCAAAGAAATGATAGTAATTGGGGCATGTTTTCGGTGATTAAAAATTTTTAAGTATTTTTTTTCTTATTTACTTTTTTTTCTATCTTGATTTCCCCAGCTCCACCCTATCCACCTCCCCACTCTTTTTCTCTTCTTTAAACTATTTTTTTTAGGAAATTAGATGGAACGGGGCCCGAGCTTTAGGCCCAACAACATAGAGTGGGGGAACCCCGCCCCACACCAAGTACTCCAAAAAGAGGAACCCCAAAAAACCTGGGGTATTTGTGGGTTTAAAGGTGAGTATATTTTTTTGATATGGCCCTTTATCCTTGTTAAGGGTAAAGTTGAGAGGAAATTTTTTAATTTAAGAAAATAATTGCATGTTTAAACTACAAGTATATTGATGATGAAGGGTTTTTTGGGTTTTACCCTTTCCCAATTTAAAGGGATATTGTTTTCCTCTTTTGATAAAAAGAATGCAAATGTATAATTTTTTTTATATATTTTTAAATTTTTTTTTTTATTTTTTTGTAAAAAAACCTTTAAACCCTTTTTATATGTATTTACTTTAAAATAATTAAGTTTTTTATAAAAAAATTATTTTTTTATTACAAAAAATTTTTTCCGAATAAGATGCTCTTTTTCTCAAAGTGCCTTTTCCCTTTGGGAATGAGGAATTTTTCAGGCCAACAATTATAAAGTTTTGTTTTGGGGGTCAGTTGCTTTAAAAACCGCCAAACCCGTCTTGGGAAAACTTCTCACGGGTTTTATACGTCCCCAGAAAATCCTGTAAGTGGTGCAGGAACTAAGTGGAGAAAGTGCATTTATGTTATTTAACAGTGCCAGAATGTTGATCTTGTCAATTTATTTTATGTTCCTTCTTGAAGTGAGTGAATGCTTTATGTTCATGTGAATTTACGGTAAAGGTTTGAATATTAAAATATATATTTTTGTAGAAGAACATATTTATATAAATTTCATAAAGTTTTTAGAGTGACTTGAAGGTTGTCTTTTTCTTTATTATTTCTTGTTGAAAGGAAATGTACAAGAACTCTTTATATTTTTTGATAGCTTTAATTCTTTAGTTATTTGTGTAGATCTATACTTTTTGTAAGGTCCAAGAATTAAATATATTTACTTTTTTTAGAAAATGGTTTTTTGGGCTTTACTGGGGTCAAGGAAAAACCCAGTTTCCGTTGCAGAACTCAGTGGTGCATACGTATAATGATTTAACAAAATTATTATATTTACAGAAAATATGATTTATAAATATACATTACAAAGAAATTTTACAGAAAAAATATTTTATTCAGCTTAGAGTTAAGAGTATATCAGTCTAATCTTTGTATGTAGAGCAACACATACTGTCATTTGATGTGAATAATGAAAAAAATGCACATTAAAGCTTAAAAATTAACATTGTAAAAAAACAATAGAAAATAGATTATCTTTGACTAAAAGAAATTGTTGTAAGATGCCTTTCACTACAGTGGGGCAAAAACTATAAAAATAAATTTATTCTCTCTCTCTCTCTCTCTTCTTTTCTCTCTCCCCCT
>NC_051390.1:9470938-9473438 GCF_015228065.2 Penaeus monodon | reverse complement strand
TGTATGTATGTATGTATGTATGTATGTATGTATGTATGTATGTATGTATGTATGTATGTATGTATGTATGTATGCATGCATGTATATATAATTTATTAATTAATACATATATGCATATTACAACACATGTTCATATATACATACATATAAAATACAAACGGATTTAAAAAATCACGACTATCTTTTTTCACGAATTAACAAATGTCACTCTCCTTTCCCTTTCCTCCATTCGATTTCCCTTCCCTCCTCTCCCCTGTGTCTCACTTTCCTCACATTTACATTTCCTTTCACTTTCATCCGATTCTTTTTTTTTCAATCACCCTTTCCCTCCTCCCCCCTTAAAAAAAAGAAAGAAAGAAAAAGTCTCCGTGAACTCAAAAAGTGACGGCCCTAAGGCGCTTTGGCGAGCCTCTTCTACCACGACTTTCCTTCAGGCTGACTGGACACGAGAGAGAGAGAGAGAGAGAAAGTGAGAGAGGAGAGGAGAGAGAGAGAGAGAGAGAGAGAGAGAGAGAGAGAGAGAGAAGAGAGAGAGAGAGGAGAGGGAGAGAGAGAGGAGAGAGAGAGAGAGAGAGAGAGAGAGGGGGGGGGGGAGGGGGGGGAGGGAGGGAGGGAGGGAGGGAGGGAGGGAGGGAGGGAGGGAGAGGGAGGGAGAGAGGGAGAGAGAGAGAGGAGAGATGAGGAGAGAGGGGAGAGGGGGGGGGGGGGGGGAGAAAGAGAGAGAGGAGGGGAGAGGGAGACAGGAAGGAGAGAGAGAGAGAGAGAGACGAGAGGAGAGAGGAGAGAGAGAGAGAGAGAGAGAGAAAGAGAAAGAGAGAGAAAGAGAAAGAGAGAGAGGAGAGGAGAGGAGAGAGGAGAGAGAGAGAGAGAGGAGAGAGAGGAGAGAGAGAGAAAGAAAGAAAGAAAGAAAGAAAGAAAGAAAGAAAAGAAAGAAAGAGAGGGAGGCTTTCGGCTTTTAAGACAATTCAACCACAAAAAGAATCGGCTGTCGATGCGAGACCTAAAACGCAGTTAAGACTCTAACAAACAACGGAGAGACTGAAGAAAGACGAATCGGTAAGAAACAAACAAACAATCAAAAAGAAAGATGAATCCATAAAGGGAAAAAAAGAAAGAAAGAAAGAAAGAAAAAGAGATATGTGTCTCGGAAGTCGATCAGTTTGAAGCAAGATATCTTCACTCTGGGGTTTCTCGCTAAAATGCGTCGGCGACTGAGCCTTAAGGATCATTCGTGGTCAGTCAACCCAATAAGCACTAACCCCCTCTGACAGGTGTTCATTTTTTTTCTACAAAAAGGACCACTGCCTTTGTGTATTAGTCTCCCCCTCTCGTTCGTTCTCTCTCTTTCTGTATCTCTATCCCCGTCTCTTGACTCTTTCTCTCTCTTTCTCTTTCTCTTTCTTCATCTACCACTCCCACTCCTACCCCTTCCCACTCCCTCCCACTCAGAAAAAAATCACACCTCCACTGGCTACTTCCTTTAAAAAAATCGCTCAGTCGCTAATTTCAGTTCCTGCTCAGTGAATGGTTGAGCAATACGAGCTCGTTTTTTCTAATAAACGGCATCACAATTTCACACGGAGCGCTGTGATTGGCTACTGCAGAAACTTTATTTTCCATTCCCCTATTCTTAATTGAAAACAAGGGTCTACCCACTACACAGTGGTAATAAGTTACAGATACTAATAACAATGCAGTAATAACATTAACAAATGAAATATCAACATAACGTATTACCAACACGAACAGCAATACCAGTGATGATAAAAGATAAAAAAATAGAGCAACATGGAAAGAAAAAAGGCCAAAAACAAACTCCAATGAAAGCGATCAAGTCCACAAAAATGACAATTTCAAGGACAAACCCTCCTTCCCCCCCTCCACCCACCCGCCTACAATGAACCCAACGCCGATGCAAGCCAACACATCCAGGGACTCTTCAACAAGTCCAGACATCCGGGACTCTTCGGCAAGCCAACACATCCGGGACTTTTCAGCAAGGCAACACATCCGGGACTTTTCAGCTAGCCAAGACATCCGGGACTTTTCAGCAAGCCAACAACATCCGGGACTTTTCAGCAAGCCAAGCAAGCGGGGCAGACTCTCCGTCGTCTCCTCTTGAAGGTGGTCGCCGCTACTTCGGGTTCCTTCATGCACTAATAGCCTACTTTGTTAATGCTACAAGCAGACTACCAGATCATGCAGGACAGACACTACATTCAGGACATTACATCATGCACATATTTCTATTTATCCCATGTTGACAGGAAAACTTACTCGGGGATTGCGCCTCATGCAGAATATCGCAGACTCTTCTACAAGCGAAGACATAGCCATCCACAAGGACGCTATCTATGCAACTACACAGTACCACATATTAGTCTAATTCAACAGAAACAAGCCAACTGACATGAAAAGTTGCTTCTGAAAAGAATCGATCATACAGAGTAAAGATATTGAAGTGTACAGATCACGATAACTTTAGTCTTATTAAAGAAGT
>NC_051390.1:9448438-9455938 GCF_015228065.2 Penaeus monodon | reverse complement strand
CTTAACATTCGTATTAACATGTACGGAGAAATGTTTGGTCGGTCCATAATACATAATGCAATTTTACACGAGTTTGTGAGCTATTTGCATACACGGTCTCGGGAAGGCCAATTCAATTAATTATAAATGGTTTCCGGAGTTCGAGATTGTTTGTACAACAAGACGATCGATGGTGAATTACTAATAATATTCCTCGTCGTATCCACGTGAAATGATTTCGCTAATTAGGATGACCCAAATCGCAAGAATTCGTAAATATGATTACATTTTTGTATATGCGTATTGAGAAAGAGAGAAAGAGTCAGAGTGAGTCAGAATGAATAAGGGTGAGACTGAGATTAAGAGTGAGAGTAAGAGTAAAAGTGAGAAGGACAAAGACGAAAGAAAAGCAGAGAGAAAACAGTAAAAAGGAAAGGAAAGAGAAAGAGTAAGAGTGAGAGTGAAAGTAAGAGTGAGACTGAAAGTAAGAGTAAGAGTGAGAGATACGGTAAAAACAGAGACAAGAAAACAAGAGCCAAAGACTGAGACAAAAAAAAAGGAGAGAGAAAAGAATATTATATTTTTAAAAATAACCAAAACCAGAATAAAAGAAAAGAAAAAAAAAACAAGAAAAACGAGGCGGAACCGAATCTCAGAATTTTCGCACCCGCCAACAAATTCAAAACCCGAAGTGATGGTGATGATGATGATGCCCCGAAAGGCATTTTCTCAAGAACACTCACTTTCCCACGGTTATCCCGGGACGGAAATGTACATCCTCATCCCAGCATCCCAATAACAGCGGGATGGCGAAGATGGAACACGGCTTTAAAGGCGGGAATCGAAGTGTTCCTCCATAAAGCCTGAAGAGATTGGGGGGGGGCCACGAGGGATGGGGAGGGGTGGACATTGAGGAGGGGAGGAGGAGGAGGAGGAGGAAAAGGAGGAAGAAGAGAAGTTTGAGGAGGAGGAGGAGGAGGAGGAGGAGGAGGAGGAGGAGGAGGAAAGGAGGAGGAGAGGAGGGAGGAGGAGGAAAGGAGAAGAGGAAAAGGAGGGAGGAGGAGGATGAGGAGGAGGAGGAGGAGGAGGAAAAGGAGGGAGAGGAGAGAGATGGAGAGGACGAGGAGAGAAAGGAGGAAGGAAAGAATCGGCGGAGGAGGCGGAGGAGGAGGCGAGGAGGAGGCGGAGGAAAGGCGGAGGAAGAGGCGGAGGAAGAGGAGGAGGGGAGGAGGAGGAGGGAGAGGAGAGGTGAGGAGGAGGAGGAAAAGGAGGAAATAGGAAAGGAGGAGAGAGGAGGAGGAGGAGAGGAGGATGATGAGGGGAGGAGGAGGAAGGTAGGAGGAGGAGGAGGAAGTAGAGGTGGTGGTGGAGGAGGATCAGGAGAAGGAGGAGGAGGAGGAGGAAGGAATTGGAGGAGGAGGGAGAGCAGGAGGAGGAAGGGGAGGAAGAGGAAGAAGAAGAGGTTGAGGGAGGAGGAGGAGGGGAGGAGGAGGAAGAGGAGGAGGAGGAGGAGTAAGGAGGGGGGAGGGGGAGAGGGGGAAGAGGAGGGGGGAAGGAGGAGGATTGGGTGGAGGAGGAAAAGGAAGGCAGAGGAGGAGAAGAGGAATGAGAAGAAGAGAAGAAGAGGGGAGGGAGGAGGAGGAGGAGGAGGAGGAGGAGAGGAGGAGGAGGAGGAGGAAGGAGGAGGAGGAGGAGGAGGAGGAGGAGGAGGAAGAAGGAGGAGGAAGAAGGAGAAGGAGGAGGAAGAAGGAGAAGGAGGAGGAAGAAGAGTAGGAAGAAGGGGACGAAAACAAGAGGAAGAAGAAAAAAACGAAAAAGAGAAAAAGAAAATTAAAGAAAAAAAAGAGAAAGCACAAAGAAGAAAAACGAAAACAAAACCGGAAGACACCGAGAATACTGAAGCCGAACCCACAAACCAAAAGAAACCCCAAACCAGAGGAGAAACCATCAAGAAACCATCGCGCCGCCGACAGGGAGCAAGCAAGACAAAAGACGAGCGGGAGAGGGAAGCGCCTCCGAGTGAAGCTCCTTGTGGCCATATTTCAAGGGAGTTTCAGCAGAGCCTGAAACACCAATCTCGCCGCGACTCGGGGTTTTATTCCGCCTTTCTGCCGCGCCCCGGATGACGGAGGGTCATGGGGTGTGCGGAGGTGTGGATAGTGTGTGCTGTCATGGATCTACATGTACGTGTGTGTGTGTGTGTGTGTGTGTAAATATGTATAAATACACACATACATACATACATACACACACACACACACACACACACACACACACGACACCACACCAACGACACACACAGGCACAACACACAACACACCACACACACACACACAACACACGCTACACACACACACACACACTCACACACACTATGTCTATATATCTGTGAATATACCTATCTATCTATCTATCTACCTCAAAAGAACCATGAGCCAAAAACCTAATATCAAAGAAACGAAACCTCAAATCCCAAACGACCAGAACCTCGACCTTGACCGTAAATCATCGAGAGAGAGAAAAAAAGAACTGACCTTCCTCAGCGGAAGTACGTGCCTGCGTACCTGATTCCTGATAACATATCCTGCAGGCCTAGAGCCATGTTAGGCCTAAGCGGAGGCACCGACGGGGACCGCTGCCACACGAGCCGCTAGCGTGTCAGGCAAGACAAGTAAGTTTTCCTTCGTACCCGTATCTCATGGCTTCCTTTAAGATAATAATAATAATTAAAAGGTGTGGGATTTGGCTTGCCCTTCCCTTCGCCCATAGTACCATTGAGCAAGCAGCACAATATCTTCATTCATAGCACCATCGTCGTGGAAATAAATCCATAAAAGCGTCGTCACCTCCAATACACGACGCACCGGACATATTTCCAACCCAAAGCCTTATACAAAAAAAAACTCTTATTCGGGTGTATTTTTTTTCCTCGTTTTCTTCTTGTTTTCGATCTCATTCTCGTCCTTCTAATTCTTCTTCCTCTTCCTTTTCATCTTCATCTTCTTTTTACTTCCTTCCTCCTTCTTCCTTTCTCTCCCTCTTCCTCCCCCCTCCCTCTTCCCTCTTACCCTTCTTCCTCCCCCTTCCCCCTTCCCCTCTCCTCCCTCCTTGTCATTCCTCTCCTTAGATACATTCTAGCAAGTTGCATGCACGCCCCTAGTAAGTCAACAAGAGCGCGACGCAGCGTGGCCTCCCCCCCCCCCCCCCCGCCCCGCCTCGCCCGATAACGACGAAAAATAAGCGTCATCCGTCAAAGCATGAATGTTCTCGCGTGCGGATGTGCTCCGAACCCCTCCATCGTGGATTATTATACGCCGGCGAATCCTTTTCGTACCGTGGTCAACTTTGGACGGATTCAGACACGTTTCCGCCCTCTTCCTCTATGTTTCAACTAGACGGACACGCGGAGGCAAAAATAGTAAGTAGCACATAAGCGCAAAATCAGACTTTAGCAAAGCCTAAAGGATAACGCCGAAAAAAATATGACATTGACTTATACACAGGAAGATTCCGATTAAATTCCATAAGAACCAAATTATGGTGAAGATGATGACCTTATCATAACAATAAAAGTAGTAGTAGCAGTAGTAATAAAAAATAAATGAATACTAAAATCATATTATTAATAATAATATCAACAACACCAACAACAACGATAATAATAAATAATGACAATTGTAACGATAACGAAAACAAAATATAATAATGAAAAAAACAATAACAAGAACAATAAACGACAAAAATGGAAGAACAAGAACAAAAAGACGAGTCAATTACATTAGAAGCGAAGGCGAAACTCCAGTCCCATCATGCCAATAATTGACTGAGTAGCGACTGGAAAAACAACGGCGCCAGACGAGATCGCAAAATATAAACATGATTGCCTGTTTGATGTCGATGTCTCTCTCTCTCTTTCTCTCTCCTCTCTCTTCTCTCTCTCCTCTCTCTCCTCTCTCTTCTCTCTCTTCTCTTCTCTTCTCTTCTCTTCTCTTCTCTTCTCTTCTCTTCTCTTCTCTCTTCTTTCTCTCGTTCTCTCTCTCTCCCTCTCACTCGTCCTGCTCTATTTCTCTTTCTCTCTACCTCTCTCTTTCTGTTTGTTCTGATTGAGACAGAGAGAGAGAGAGAGAGAGAGAGAGAGAGAGAGAGAGAGAGAGAGAGAGAGAAGAGAGAGAAGAGAGTGTGGTGTGTGGAGTGTGTGTGGTGTGGTGTGCGTGTGTGGTGTGTGTGTGTGTTTGTGTGTTTGTGTGTGTGTGTGTGTGTGGGTTTTTTGGTGTGTGTGTGTGGTTGTGTGGTGTGTGTGAGAGAGAGAGAGAAAAGAGAGAGGAGAGAGAGAAGAGAGAAGAGAGAGCGAGGAGAGAGAGAGAGAGAGGGGGAGAGAGAGCGGAGAGGAGAGAGAATAGAGAGATAAAAGAACAGAGAGAGTAGAGAGAAGAGGAGAGAGGATGAGCTAGAGAGAGAGAGAGAGAGGAGATAGGAGAGAGAGAGAGGAGAGAGAGAGAGAAATAGATAGAAAGAAAGAGAAAGAAAGAGAAATTGTGTTTGTTTGTGTGTGTGTGTGTGTGTGTGTGTTGGTGTGTGTGTGTGTGTGTGTGTGTGTGTGTGTGTGTGTGTGTGGTGTGTGTGTGTGTGTGGTGGTGTTGTTGTGTGTGTTGTGTGTGTGTGTGTGTGTTTGTTGTGTGGGTGTGGTGTGTGTGTGAGAAGGGAGATAGAGAGAGAGAAACAGAGAGAAAAGAACAACTTTTCGGAGGTGTACTGGCCTTTAACAAACCAAGTCCCGTTTCGTCGTCTCCACAAAAGTTAAGTAATGCCTCAAGTCACATTCGCCAATTAAATTACACTGTAATGGCGTCAGATATCGTCAGACCGGGTAAGACTAGAATGGTGAAGCTTATATGTCCCACAGCAATTTTTAAAGAGCTTACTGTGGCACAACATACAGCTTACAAACCAAATACATAACCACAACAAAAGCAAACATAAACCTCCAAAAAGTATCAATACGTGGGTACGCCAAATATTATGAAAATAAACAGTAAAATTGCAATGGTACTACAACCTGTATTGAACAAACAAGGTAACTCCACGACGAGGCATCGGTAAAAAACACTTTCTAAACGTACCCTGCAAAACAATCCCAACCAGTTTTCTTCATAATCACAGCAGACGCACTGAGCATCATCCTTCACAGGATCCTAAACTCACACGCTGATTCAGTTCACTACCAAAATCAAATCAGCTGGCACCTGGACTATGGCCAAAATACACATAAAGTTTCATTACGATCTGTCGCTAAGTTTTCGCGTAATAATACTAAAGAACCAAGAACCAACCGACAACGAAGTCGATTAAACTTAACCTTACTAACTTCAACCCTACCGCCCCCTCTGATCCCTCTTCGTAGAGCGATAAAAACATATAGGGTATTTGTAGGGTCATTTATCGTACATGTTATTCATCTTGAAGGATATATAGGATGCACAGAATGACTTAAAACTATTATAACAAAACCGAGGATTTCCTATAATGTACCGCCCCTCCCACCCAAACCCGGTCCCATAGCATCCCCACTCTAGAAGCTCTTCTTCCGCTCAAACTTCTATCCAACTCCTCCCCTCCTCCCCCCCCGCCCCCCACCTCTCTCGCTCTCGCTCTCTCTCTCGCTCTCAACAAATCTCCGCTCTCCTCCCATCGCTCTCGTCTCCGCTCTCTCTCCTCTCACTCGTCTCACATTCTCTCATCCTCTCCCATCTCTCCTCTCTATCTCTCCTCCCCTCCGTCCAGTCTCATCTCTCTCATCACTTCTCTCCCATCTCCATCTCTCCTCTCCTCTCTCTCCTCTCTGCTCCTCTCCCTCTCTCTCATCTCTCCTCTCCAATCTCATCTTCTATTTCGCTCTCTCTCCTCTCTTCTCTTCTCGTCTCTTTCCCCTTTTTTTTATTTTTTTTTTTTTCCTTTCCCCTCTCCTCTTTCCCTCTCCCCGCATAACACCAGCAGGAACTGTATGCCGTAAAACGCGCAGACCTATACCAACAACCAACTACCCCAACTTCCCCCTTCGTCTTCTTCCTTCTTCCCCCCAACTCCGTAACTACCAACTCCCCCCCCTTCTCCCCTCCTTTCCTCATCCCCCCCCCTCCCCCCCCCCTCTCGCTCTTTCTTTCCTTTCCCGCTCCCCTCACCCCCTCCCCTCCTCTCATCCCTCTCTCCTCCCTCTCTCATCTCTCAAACCCTCCACAAGACGACCCCCAAACCACCCCCACCCCCCCGCATAAACAACCAAGCAGGAACTGGTATGACGTAAACCGACCGCGCGCGACCCTAACCAACTAACTCCCCACAATAACTTAACTCACTTCCCTCCCCATCCCCTCCCCCTTCTCCCTCTTTTTTCTCCCCTCTACTTTTGTTCTTCCTATTCCTCTCCTTTTTTTCCTCCTCGCCACCCCTCCCCTTCTCCTCTTCCTCTCCCCCCCCCCTCTCGCTGGTCTCTTTCTCTCCTCCTCCTCTTTCCTCTCCCACCCTCCCCTCCCTCCCCTCTCCCACCCCCCTCTCCTCTTTTTTTTTTTTTCTTTTCTTTTTTTTTTTTTTTTCTTTTTTTTTCCCCCGCCTTCCCCCCCCTCTCCGCCCCCCCTCCCCCCTCCCCTCCTCCCCCTCCCCCGCCTACCGCCCCCCCCCTCCCGCCCCCCTCCCCCCCTCCCCTTCTCCCCCCCCCTCCACTCCTCTCTCCCTTCCCCTCCTACTCTCTCCTCCCCTCCTCTCTCTCACAAAAACCCTCCACAACACCAGCAGACCAGCAGGAACTGGTATGACGGAAACCGCGACCCGTCGACTCTCACAATCCATGCCCTGCTCAGCCACAGACCAGGACCCGCTCGCCACAAACCCGATACCCCGGAAATTATATATATAAAAAAAGAGTAACACTTTAGACTTCGACAGTTAAAAAATACTATCATTTCAGAGTTCTATAATAAAAAAAATAAAATAAAAAAAGACTTCGATAGATTACTTGATATGGACAAGGAGTAAGATATTCTGATTACTGTTTGTTTGGAATCGAACGGCCAATGATAATGCAATTTCTTTGTATCAGTCTCTTTCTTTCTCTCTCTTTTGTACTTAATCCATTCCCCTTTCCTTCTCCCACTCCCTCCTTCCCTTTTCCCATTCCTTCCTCTCTTCCTCCTTCTCTCTCTCCATACCTTCCTGTTTCTCCTACTTCTCCTTTTCCTTCTCCCTCTCCTTCTTCCGCTCCTTCTGCCTTTCCTCTCCTTCCTCCTTTCCTTCTCCCACTCCTTCATCCTCCTTCTCCTTCCTTCTTTCCTTCTCCCACACCTTCATCGCCCCCCCCCCTCTCCTTCCTTCTTTCCTCCTCCCTCTTCTCCCTCAAAAACTACCGCCTCTACCCGCCCGTGCCAATCCAAATTCCATTTCCTTTTCTTAAGTGGCTACCCGCGTCTCTCTCAGTCACAAGTTCTCGAGGCGTGTTTCGTTTCACAGAACTCGCTAACCTGTTATTTA
>NC_051390.1:9438438-9440938 GCF_015228065.2 Penaeus monodon | reverse complement strand
GTGCAAAATAACTGTCCAGCAATTATAGTACTGGATAACGAATCACACTGATGCAATTACATAATCATGTTATCTCCCTAAACAAAGAATAATATCCAAATAATAAAATCAAAATTTAAATAACCTGTAAGAAATTAACTTTTAAAATTACTTCATAACTTATAATTGGTAAACTAACGTAAAATCCAATCCTAGAAATGTAGTAGCTCAGGCATTAGTAAAATTAAATACACAGCACTCATACAACACTACAACCCAACCATCAATAAAATCCCAAACACCATTACCTTTGACAGTTGACAGCTGACAGTCCCGAGCAGTGGGCGGTGGTCGGGAGGAGACCCCAAACACACCACCTTCCTCTCCTAGAATATCCCTTTTCACCAGTTCTCCACTCGCTTTGCCACTCCTTTAAAAAAAAATACCTCACGCAAACGTCCACTAGTACTCTAAAAACAACTAAAATTCTCTGTCCTGCCCTGAATTGGGTCTGTCATTCACGAAACACGATGAAAAACACGAGCTCGAACAGGTGTGTGTGTGTCCTCGTCGAGGTGTTTGTCAACAAAGGCACTGCGCATGCCCAACAGCTGATCGCCTGGAACAGCTGAGCGCGGGATTGCGTCATGCGCGAACGAGCATGATAAAACCCTGCTGGGTTATAGAGAAAATAGACATCATAGTTGATTCATGTGCTACTCAAAATACTATGGGATATAAGAATTAATCATATCTGACTCTGTGATGGAGTACATGTTACATAAATGCACTGGGTGGTGCTTTAGCGGGAGTAAAAAGCGGTAGATATTTTTACTCCCGGCTTTTGAGCTACCATTATTCATGAAAAGAGTTATGTTTAGCTTTTTGGATTGCTTCTGTAACAAATTAGTAATGACTTCTAAACAATACTTGCATGTAGGCTGTATAGGGCATATACACCTTGAGGAACTGGGATGATTGTTTAAGAAATGTTATAGCAATACATGACAAGACCTTGTTTATGTTTACAACAACAACAAAACAACAACAACAACAACAACAACAACAACAATAATAATAATAAAATAATAATGATGATTTAATACTAATCATCATCATCATCATCATCATAATTATAATAATAATAATAATCACAGTAATAATAATAGTAGTAGCAGTAGTAGCAGTACTGATAATAATAAAAATAGTAGTAGTAGTAGTAATAGCAATAATAATAATTATTATTATTATTATTATTATTATTATTATTATTATTATTATTATTATTATTATTATTATTATTATTATTATGATAATAATAACAACAACAACGACAACAACAACAACAACCACAAAACAACAATAATAATATTAATGTTAATATTAATATTAATATTATTGATAATAATGATAATAAGAATAAAAAATAATATTAATAATAATGAAAAATAACAATAATAATAGTAAAATTATGATAAATATATGATAATGAATATTATAATAGTAATAATAACAATAGCAATAATAACCCAAAATAATGATAATGATAATAATAATAACACTATTGATAATAATAATAATAATATTAATAATAATAACAATAATGATGATACAACTACTACTAATAATAATAATAATAATAATAATAATAATAATAACTATAACAATAATAATAATAAAAAAATAATAATAACAACAACAATAAAATATATATATATATATATATATATATATATATATATATATATATATATATATATATATATATTGTATTTTAATCGCTGACAGTCATATGCACACAGATACAAATTAATTATATGCAACCTTCCTCTGGAAAAGTATAAAGAAACAAGAAAAAACATACACTTCTTTTGTAGGTGAGTCACGTAGAAGGGGTAAACATTGGCCTCCTGTTAAGAGACCTTATCACTATTATTCAGTTGACGATAATGATGGACGTGATGAAAACTTCATTGTGTTCGTTGCTGTGCTTGGGCGAACCGTTAACAGTAAGGGAAATGAGACCAAAGACAAAGTTACGGTAGAGAAACAGGTGGAAAAAGGAAGTAAATTTCTAAAACAAACCTTATGGTGAAAAAATAAGTTAAACCATTTTTTTAATACTTGGTAACCTCTCTGACAAACGAAGTAAGACTTGACTGCCGAAAACTGTTAATAATGGCGAATGTTTTGTCACGCTTTATCTTTTTAACAGATTCTTTATAAACTGATCTTTTTATTTTTATTTTTTTTCCACGTAAGAATATTCTTGTAAAAGCTTCCAAACGCATTCCCGATTTCGGTAAATTTCAAAGAATCCCCCACTAAATGCCCTTCGAAAATTGCAGAGGCACATGGCGGAGACTGAACCAAGTTTCGAACTTGTTCCACTCTGATTAAACTGCATCCTTCAAAAACCGTAGGAGTAACTTACCTGTCAACGAGAGATATTAATTTAAAATCCGCAGAAAAATCTCTCTGTAAGCTCCATTTTGAGTAGTTTAACAAAATAAATGAATGA
>NC_051390.1:9423438-9433438 GCF_015228065.2 Penaeus monodon | reverse complement strand
ATAATGCACTGTTGTTGTAATCTAATTGTAGTAAATTGGCTAAGGATATTTTTAATTTATGTTTTTATAGCTTGACATCTTCTTTTTGATACAATGAGGCAAACATTGTCATTTATCTATTTAGCTTAATATGAGTTTCATTGCACAGATCCTTCAAGCTGTCATGTGGTGCTTTCTTGGTACTTGCAATGGACAGAAAACGAGGAAAGCTTTGTGTGACTCACTTTTCAATGGAGCATAATCATGAAGTCTCTGAAGCAATATATAAGAATTATCCAGAGGTAAATAAGCCATATCCCAGAGATAAAAAAGTTTTGTTGTACAAAGTATCTGTTATGCTTGCACAGAAGGATTCATTGATGTTAAATCTGAAAATCATGAAATTCACTTCTAAAAGATCTTCTTAGCCTTTGCATACTGATATTGGAATTAGTTTGTATATTCTTATTAGAATGCTTGAATGAATTTACATTATCTTTTCTTGTTAAATGTGGAGAAAAATGTGATTTGGTTTACCTTTTCTCTACAGAATCGACGCTTGATGCATCCACAAGGAACAGATGGAGAAATATTTTTAAATTTGAAAATAGATCCCACAAAGGATAGGGCATATCTAAGTGAATTCTCAGGGAAGAGGCTTACCATTGAAGATATTTATCAAATGAAACAGTGTTTGCCCCAACTTGGCCCACAGGAAGATGTCATTCTATCCTCAGTTGAAACTCTCTTGGAGGAGGATGAAAAGGCTACTGTTGTCTTCTCAGTTAAGGACAAAGTATTAGATTACTTGTATGCTCAAAGGTCATCAGGAAAGAAGGAATTAGAAGAATATCCTGATTCTGTTTTTATGGATGTCATGTGTAAGATCAAGAATAAGGTCATGCCTGTTGTTACCCTCATGACTGTGGATGACAAAAATCAGAAGCATGTCATTGCTCAAGCTCTAGTTCAGAGCAGTCAGAGGGACATTTTGATGTCAGTTCTTGAAGTTTTTAAATCAGAAAATGAGCATCTCTGTCCTTCTTTGTCAGTAAGTAATCTTATGAAAAGTTATGAAGACAGGTCCAAAGACTTGGATTACAAGGTATTTCTTGATAAAACTACTGTAAGTTATAGTATTACAAAATTAGTCAAAGAAATGCGTGATGTGTCAACTGATTATGCCTTTGAACTCATGGTTGATGAACTGAAACAAAGTGAAAGTATGACTGCAGAGGTGAAGGCAAAGGATGAAGGAAATTATGAAGTGATAGATAACATCATCTATAGTGTTACCATAAATCAGCATTCAGTTTCATGTTCTTGTAGTTTCTATACAAACACAAACTTGCTGTGCAGACATGTGTTCTACTTGGTTTCAGAGAAAAAAATTACTGATTTTAATAAGGAATGGATTCCAATCAAATGGCAAGTATCTCCAGAATCTGCTGTAACACAAATGGCCAGTAGAGCTAAAACTTCAGTAAAGATAAAGCCCCTTTCACCAGAAAAGGTCAAGAAGATGAGAAAAAATAACAAGTTTTTGGAAATGTTACGAGTGATGAAACTCATAGCAAACATGAATTGTACCCTTGAGCCCAGAGAATACTGCGCAAGGTTTGAGTTACTAATACAGCTTCACAAGTTATGGCAAGATGGAAAAAGGGCATCTATTGATGAAAGTGTTGAAGATATAAAGTGCCAGGAAATGAACAGAATCTTTAGAAATTTAGCAGATATGAGCAGTTACCTTGGACCAAAGGAGTACAAAGATCGATATGATTTGTTGTTAGAGTTGCAGGCACTTTGGCAGGAAGGGAAGAAAGTTTCTTTAGTTGAATATAGAGAGGATAATGACAAAAAATTTCAAAATTCTTCATTGAGAGAAGAGCTAGATAATGTAATTCTGTCTGGGTTAGATAATGAATTGGAAGATAAAGCTGTTTCTGAGAAAGGAAGTGAACTGTTTAGAATAATGCAGAAAGCAAAACCTGTTAAAACTGCAGATGCTTTTACCCAGGTTACTGAAAATTTTCAAGAAGTGTTAATTTCAAAACCTGTGAAGCACCCAGTGTATAGTAAGAGTAAAAGTGTAACAAAATTAATACCTGACACAAATTCTTTGCCTACAGTAACACCCACCCAAGGAGGTTTACCCTTCATAGAGATGATAGCAACACCCAACCCAATGCCATTAAAAAATGAAGTATTCACAATTGTAAATAATATTTGTTCTGAGAAAAGAATTTATGACAGTGAGAGTTTTCATGATTCAATGGTCATATACTTAGAGCCCAACACCAAACCAGACATGAGGCCAGCTGTTCAGGTGGTTGTCCCTCCCTCCCTGGGGATTGACGACATTACAGTGAAGATGGAGGTAAATGATCCTCCTTCTTTGTTGGCCCCAGGCAGTGGTCTGCCATCAGTAAACAGGAGAAATACAAGGCAGAAATTGATTTCTGAGTCACATAATGATAACCAGCCTGTTCATTTCACATTGCCAAAACCAGGTGAAATACATACAATAAAGAGAGAGCAGGTCCTTTTGCCAAACAAGAGAAAAGTTTACGCAAGAAAAGAACTGAATAAGAAAAGAAGATTATGTGATGACAGCCAGGATTTCACTGCAAGAATGGCAGAAGTAAATAGATTTATAGATACTCAGTCAAATAAAGAAATTCAAGATTTGTTAGAAGTATCTTTGAATTTCAATTATACAAAAGTACTAGATGCTAAAGAGTTGAAACATAGGTGCCGGTGCGATGCTGTCTTATCACTAGTAGACGAAATGCAAAATATGAGTAATGGAAGAATACTTGAAGCAGTTATTGTTGCTGTGATTCAAAGATGTAAAATTTTAAATGTTAATCCAAAGAAGAGCACAACTGCCTATGTTCTTGGGGCATCACTCCTTTTATATTCATACATCCATAGCGTAAGACCCATGCAGACAGTGCTCACCCTATATCCACTAGGCATTCATGAAATGTCTTCACCACAGCCTCAAGTGTATTCAGAAGACATTCACATTATTGTGGGAAATATGAGCATCACACAACAGTCTCTTCACACTCTCAATCCTGGAGAGCACTTGGACGACCAGGTTTGTCTCTTTTTTTTCTTCTGGTTATTCTCACTGAAGGAAGGATCGTCTGCCCCTCTACATTTCTTTCTCTTTCTCTCTCTTTCTTTAATCCTTTATCCTGCTATTTTTCCTATCTTCTCTTTTTCATTCATTCATTTTTCCACACTTTTATCTTTGTTTCTTCTACTTTTCTTTATTACTCTTCGCGTTCTTTCTCATTTTCTCTTTTATCTTTTAATTACTCCTTTCTCTTGTTTATGTTATCAAGAAGTGATAGAATTTCCCCTCACAAATTTATTTAAGCTGTTATATTAATTTTCATAATGGATAAAGGTATACAGTACATAGCAATTTTTGTGACATCCTAGCAGTTATTGAATCCCTTGCAAATCATGTCATATTCAATTTTATTTTGTGTCTTTTTTAGATCGCAGGCAGATAGATAAAAGGATGTAGATACTATATATACAGATAGGTAGTTTACTTGGCCCATGGTATCCATAGAAGATTGGTAAGTCCCATCTATAAAACAGCACAGTATTTCCTTGTAATCTTATAAAATAACAGTATTAGCATATGATTTTACCAGTAAATACTTTAAATTATCTCCAGTTTATTTAGCTTCCCTCATGGATAGGTAATACTTTGTAAATTGAAAGAATTATCATACTATCATCATACAAAAAATTGTTAACATTAGAAACAGTTTTTGGAGGCCCACGTACAGTACATAATACTGGATTCTTTCCCTTCAGTATATAAAAACTGCATTCATTTAATGATCTGAATAGTTATATGTAGAATATGAAATAGAATATTTAGAATACAAGCATATTTTTCTTAGAAAGTATGATTTATGAAATAAAGTAAATGTGAATTAATTCATGAAAAGTGCTCAAAGAATATTTTCATGAGAGAGATTGAAGATATGTTAAAAGGTAGAGACTACATTTTAAAAGACTTTTCTTTGTTGATTTAAATACATACATAAGGTAAATGTTTAGTAAATTCCAAGATTTGTGTGCAACCTTAGATTCACATTAAAAATATTACATATATATAAAATCAGTAAAGACCATCTCACCTTTTTTTAGTGGCATCAGATTTCTATTTGATACAGTAGAATTGTAAAAATGGGGAACATATTTAATACTGTTTACATTTTTATGGATTCCTTTATCTTGTTGCAGGTTATCCATGCCTACCTGGGGTTAAGAGCTCAGTTAAGAAATGTTGATGGGACAAATGAAATCTTTATATTTCCGTCTCAGCTAGCAAATGTTTGGGAAACTGGAGAGTTTGGTAACTGGCTCTTTAGAAATGTAAGCTGCAAATTCATCACGTTGTGGTTATATTTAGTAATTATAAATTATGTAATAAGTCAAGTGCCCAGTTGTAGGGAGTATTACCCTTCATTACTAAGATTTTTATGGTGCTTATTTCACTTGTTTAGTAAATCTTATTTCAATATTAGTGATAGGGAGAACAATACTGATAGTTTTATTTATTACAGGTCGATTTAAGTTCTTTCAAATGGCTCTTAATGCCTGTCAAAACAGAAGAACATTGGTTTCTTCTGGTTGGAAATGTTAAAAGTCAGACTGTGACTTCATTAGATTCGTTGTACAGCACAGAAAGACGAAGAAAGTATTTCACTTTGTGGAAGTAAGTATGTGAATAAGTATTTATTGTATCCAAAGAAATGATAGTAATAGGTGCATGTTTCGGTGAGTAAATTTTCAAGTATTATTTTTATCTTATTTACTTTTTCTCTATCTTGATGTTCCTCCAGCTCCACCGTATCCACCTCCTCACTCTTGCTCTTCTTTATCTATTTCTTTAGGAAATATATGATGGAACGGGCCAGAGCTTTAGGCCCAACTAACATAGAGTGGAGAACCTGCCACACACCAAGTACTCAACAAGAGGAAGCAAATAACTCTGGGGTATTTGTGTTAATGGTGAGTATATTTCTGATAGTGCATTTATCACTTGTTAAGGGTAAAGTTGAGAGAATTTGTAATAAGAAAATAATTGCATGTTTAAACTACAAGTATATGTGATGATGAAGGGTTTGGTATGCACTTACCAAGTAAGGTATATTGTTTACCTCTTTCGATAACAGAGAATGCAAGTTCTATGAATTTATTTATATATTTTATTTTATTTTTTTTTTTGTAAAAAGTCCTTTACCTTTTGATATGTATTTACTTTATATACTTAAGTTTGATAATGAATTATGTATTTATTACAATTATTCCAGAATACGATGCTCTTTCAATGTGCCTGCCTGGTATGAAATGTGAAAATTTATTTGTTGATCTTGAAGAAGTGGGCTCAGATATCGATCTTATTCTAAGGGGAATGCATTTATTTAAGTGCAGAATGTTGATCTGTCAATTATTATTTTCTGAAGTGAGTGATCTTTATTCATGTGATTTACAGGTAAAGGTTGAATATAAAATATTATTTGTAGAAGAACTATTTATATAAATTCATAAGTTTGTGAGGAACTTGGAGGTTGTCTTTTTCTTTATTTATCTTGTGACAGGAATGTACAGACTCTTTATTTTTTTTTTTTGATAGCTTTAATTCTTTAGTTATTTGTGTAGATCTATACTTTTTGTAAGGTCCAAGAATTAAATATATTTACTTTTTGAGAAACTGTGTTTGACTTTACTGCTCAATATACCATTTCCGTTGACAGACCATGGTGCAAAACGTATATATTTAACAAATTTTATATTTACTAGAAATATGATTTAGTAAGTATACAATTAAAAGAAATTTTACAGAAATGTTTTATTTATCGCTTAGAGTTAAGAGTTATCACGTCAATCTTTGTATGTAAGAACACATACTTCATTTGATTTGATAATGAAAAAATGCACTTAAACTTAAAATTAAACATTTAAAAACATAAAATAGATTATCTTTGACTAAAAGAAATTGTTGTAAGATGCCTTTCACTACAGTGGAAAATAAAATAATTCATTTACTCTATTCTCTGTCTCATCTCTCGATCTCTCATCGTCTCTCTTCCTCTCTCTCTCTCTCTCTCTCTCCTCCTCTCCCTCTCCTCTCCTCTCCCTCTCTCTCTCTCCTCTCCCTCTCTCTCTCGCCTCTCTCTCCTCTCTCTCTCTCTCCTCTCCCTCCTTCTATCTTTCTCTCTTCTCTTCTCTCTTCTCTCTTCTCTTTCCTCCTTCTATCTTTCTCTCTCCTCCTTCTATCTTTCTCTCTTCTCTTCTCTCTCCTCTCTCCTCTCTTTCCTCAACCTCTCCTCCTTTAATTTTTAAAGCTCATATTCTGCTATATCAAAAAAAAAAGTGGAAAGACATAGTAATAGAAATACATATTGATTTAAACAAAAAGGTAGATAAAATATAATAAATTAAGGCTGATTATCTTTCTAATTGATAGAATGAAAGGCTCATCATGTTTACTTGTGGGAGGTTTTGTTTTCCAGAGGCAATACTCTAGCAGAATGGTGGAAAGATAGCTAGTTTTTATTCCCAAATTTAAGGACTATGGATAAAAATCTTCAACGGCATAGAGGTACAATATTAATGCAGTGCCTAAATTTCCTCTGCAACTATTTTATGTCTCCATATTGTATTTAATGCAGTTCACTGCAATACCTCTAAGGTTTCCACCTACTTTTTTCAACTAATCCAACCCAAAGGAATGGTAAAAATGCCAGTACATATACTTTCTTTATCCAGGCTTTGTTTATGGAGTAATTCAGTGGAGCCAGGGTAGGGAAACGCTTTTCTTTTTTAATTTATATCTACTTTTTTTGTCTCTCCTCTGAAGAAAAAGATAATGTCATTGGTGCTCTATTTTTGTTTATACTAGTCGTATCTGTAATTGTTATCATGATGAATTTCACTCCTATTATGTATATCCCTTTTTATTACTACCTTAACCCCTTCCTTCTCTGTAGTTATGACATCATCAGCATTTACTTCATGGTCGGCTCTATGGACAGAGAGCATAAGCTAAAGATACCATGGAAAAGAGCAATAGTCCTCAACATAATTTATGAACTTACAAGTTGTAATATGTACAAATGTTGTATGGAAAATCTTTGGATTACTGAAGCATTTTTTTTTTTTTTTTAACTCTTTCTACCAATAATGAGATGTGAATTTTGTCAGAATATTGGTAATAATAAGTTCAAATAGTAAAATATTTGGTAAAATTAATATGCCTTCCTCCTCTCCTTCCCCTCAAAATCGGGTCTTTTAAATAAAAAACAAAGTAAATGTTATTAGTGATATTTCTATGCAAAGCTTATTACCAGTAATGAAATCAAGTTAAAGCTTTATCACTCACCACTCTTATTATTAAAACTGACATAGATTATATCCTCATTGAGATCGAGCTTCAGGGTAAGATTAACATTTGGCGAACATTTCAAAGGCACATCACAACAATGCTGCTGAAACACTAGGAGTGTCCACTACACAAGAGATAAAATGACAAAAGCTCCAAATTACCAATTAAATCCAACAAGATTTGCAGCTGAAACAACTATATCTGACAAAATTAGTTTCCTCTTTAATTTTCATTGTCCTGTAGTGAGTATCATATTCTAAAGTGGATTACTCGGGGTGGGGGTAGGGGTAAAGATTTTCTAGCAGATTTTAACAATTCATATATATATATATATATATATATATATATATATATATATATATATATATATATTATATATATATATATATATATATATATATATATAGGCCGCGGTGGCTGAGTGGTTAGAGCATCGGATTCAAGACTGGCATGACAGCAATCTGAGTTCGAGGGTTCGGGTCACCGGCCGGCGCGTTGTTCCCTTGGGCAAGGAACTTCACCTCGATTGCCTACCTAACCACTGGGTGGGTAAGCCAGCCCAAGTCAGTGCTGGTCACAGAACCGGGTAAATAGAGATGGTGACTCGATAAAAACACCCGGCGGAAGGCAACAGCAAACCACCGCTCTAAATTGCCAAGAAATCCTGGAAATCCATGATCGCCAAAGTCCTTGTGGGTCAGGGCACTTGGGGGGGGGGGGGGGGGGAATATATATATATATATATATATATATATATATATATATATATATATAATATAATATATATATATATATATATATATATATATATAAAATATATATAATATATATAAATATATATATATATTATAAAATTATAATATATATATATATAAATATATATATATATAATAATATATAAATATATTATATATATATATATATATAATATATAATATATATTTTTTTTTTTGGGAAGATATATATATTATATTATATATTAATTTAAAAAAAATTAAAATTTTAAAAGTTTAAACTAAACCTAAAGTTACCGCAGAGGTATAATAATGTAAAGTTTTTTTTTTTTTTTTTCATTGTACACTGAATACCAATGTTTGTAATAAAAAAGAAAAAAAAGCATAAATAAAGCATCAAACTTCAAAAAATTAGTCTCAAAACCAGACCAATATCAATAAAACTAATAAATTAAATACAACAAATAAATTTTTATGGCAACTGAAAAAAAGTTTTTCACTTTCTAAGAGGTTTAAGCTTGCTGACTAGTTGTTTTCAGTAAATAATTGTGTTTTGCAGGACTTCTTTATTATAGATATAGATATTCAAAACTAGTTGTAACTCTTTTATATTACACATAAACTCCCCCCCTTCCCTAACACAGCCCAAGGACAATCCCCTTAATGATGCAGATTAACGTATTGCTCATTTTTCTTACGGTTTTCCACTATATTACTTTTCTCATCCTTCGATCTTCACTCTTTCCCACTTTAGATGTGTTCTTTTCCCCCTACAAAATATGACAATTTGCCAAATCTACAATTTCTTGAGTTAATCTGGCTGTTTAAAGAAGAGGAGTGCTAAAGTTTCTCAAAGAAATGCCATTGATGTTTTTTGCAGAAAACCTCCCCCCCAAAAAAAACTCAAGAATTGTTAATGGTTAACGGCTACATAAAATTAAATGTACTAAACATCAAAGCTCAAGAATAAGCTCAATATTGTTTTTTTTTTTTTCTAAAACTGGTCAAAAAGCTTCCGACGGTTTTAAATAAAACTGCAAACCAAGACAACTTTTTTTTCCTTTATTTTGACTTTCCCAAAAAATCATATTTCTCGTCGCACATCCGGCCCCAAAAATTCAGCTTTCCCTTCAGTCAAAAGCCTGCTACTCAAGATCAATGCTTACATTCACATTACTGTTCCAATCACATCAATCATTGCTTTTTAAGACATTTAATTATAATTCCAATAATTTTCTGTACATCTCTACATTCAGCTTCATAGGAAAATAACATTAATCTCACTTATCTAACATATATTTTTTTCTTTTTAACATTTTGCAAACCCCTCCCAAATTCCCTAATTTCATATTATTATTTTTTTTCTTTGATGGAAAATAATGCACTATTCCCATTTTAAACCAACATAATATTACTTCAGGAAAAATTAAAAACATACATGAGAAAACTTTTTATTTCCTAAAGATATATTTGTTTCAAATGGTCTTTAGGCCAAATAACATATAAAACCAGTTTTCTTTCTATTAAAAACTTTATAAAAAAAAAAAATTAAAGAAAAATTTTTTTAAAAAATTTTAAAAATTTAAAACAAATCAGGACCCAAAAATAATTTCTGCACTATTATGGTAAACATTTATAATCCACTCGAAAATATTTTATTCAATGGCAAACATGAAACTGAAGCTCTCTGAGGTTTAAAGACTGAATAATGTAAATGAAATAATGATGATGTTGACAAACAAACGAAACAACTGAAAGCCAAATGAAAACAGGTAACACAGTAATAATTTACACAATATACACACCTTTGAACATTTTAAGGATAAAACACCTAATGATAACAATTACCTCAATAAAAATC
>NC_051390.1:9390938-9418438 GCF_015228065.2 Penaeus monodon | reverse complement strand
AGAGGGAGAGAGAGAGAGAGGAGAGAGAGGGAGAGAGAAGGAGAGAGGGAGAGAGAGAGAGAGAGAGAGAGAGAGAGAGAGAGGGAGAGAGAGGAGATGAGAGAGAGAGGAAGAGGAGGAGAGAGGAGAGAGAGAGAGGAGAGAGAGAGAAGAAAGAGAGAGAGAGGGAGAGGAGAGAGGAGGAGAAGAGAAAGAGGAGGAGAGCGAAGGAGAGAGAGAGGAAAGAGACGAGAAGGAAGAGAGAAGAGAGGGAGAGAAAGATAGGAGATGGGGAGAGAATTCCAAAAAAGAAAAAAAAACCCCCAATATTCACAACCCTTTAGGACCTCTTTCCCCCAATGCCTTGCGAATAGAAATTCTTTTAAGTCAGGTAATCTTTTTCTGTACAGCCTGGGGAAGCTTGTCATATTCCTTGAAGAAGGCTCTGTGTATTTTTTTCAAGATGTCTTCTAAATAGAGCAAAAAGTCATCATTGTCTGCAACATCAATAAAATCTTTCTGTTTACCAGCTTCCCCATCATCTGCATCTTGGTTTTTCACTTTTGTCTCCTCTGTTATATCTGTTTCTTTTGAACTTTTTCTTTCCTCACTTTCTTTGTTGTCAGTCAAATCAGCATTTTCTTTATCATCTGCCTCTTCTTTCGTGCCATTTTCTCTTGTTTCTGTGTCAACATTCATGCTTTCTACACTATTTGATTGTACGTCTGTTGAGCCTTCATCTTTCTCTTTGTTAGTCACTATAGATGTGTCTTGCACATCTGCTGTCTTGTTATTCACATCATTACTTTTACTACCTTCAACATTTTCTGTATTTACATTCTCCAACTTATCACTAGTTTGATCAGCATTAACACCTGTATCTTTGTTTGAATCTGATACTATGTCTTTTGTCTCTTTATCACTATCAGAGTCCGAGCTATAATTCTTTTTGTCCCCTTCTTCACCATCGCTGACTTCTGTATTGTCTCGTGAGAGTCCTGTGTCAAGGAATGAGAAATTAAGTATTTTTTGGTAGAAATAGTTACAATAATTTAGAATTCACTTATCATAAGATTCTGCTCCTTTTCAAAAAATGAATACTTATGACAGACCAGGGAACCAAAGGTGATGTTTTACATTTGCACAATAACAATAAATATACTATATTGATACAATAAGTAATTTTGAATCTTTTCATTCTTTTTGGGAGCTTCCTGGCTCAGTATGAGTTGGTTAAATTAGATATATTACTTCTGTCAGGTACATTATAACTATTCAACTTACACTGACATCTAACAGAAGTTCAAGGAAATATCAATCTCTTATTTCATTGCCTAAACTATCAAACAATTGAGCATATATACCAACTTACTCAAATTTTCAAAATCATATCCTTTCTGGTCATCATTCTCTTTTTTCTGTAAGCCCTGTGGCGCATTGATGTCACCTGTGTGCCGGAAAAAGTGGTATGGCACCACCTGTATAACATTTGGGGAATAATTCCAAACATCACTTCTGTCATCAATGATACACACCAGGTTATCTCCACATGGAAACAGCGAGCTGAAAGTTCAAAACAATAACATTTCTTAAAATATTTTCAGCAGTCAGCTGCTCAAGGGCAAAATCAAAAGTGTGAGAAACAAATTTACTCTTCTGTTTACGCTACTGGCTGCAGCATAAACAACTGAGGTAAGGAAGCTAGAGATGCTTGAAGCTGCCTTATGTGGGGTTGTTTCTAGTCAATAACTGCAGCCAGAGTTAAATAAGTCAACAACTTTTTCATGTGCACAGGCTTGACTGTATATGATATAATGAAACATCATCCCAGCATGAGGGATGTCTAGCCATAACATAGTAAGATGTCAACCATCATGATTGGGTTAACCGCTCATCAGCCTCCACTAACACTACATGTGATTATATCTTATAAATTTTGTTTACATATAGATGGCTCCAGAAGTTTTTAGTAATCAAGGAGTGAATTACATGGTCTACCTATCTCACCTGTTTAACTGTTCATTTCATTTCTATCAAAGTCAATATATCACATTGTTACTTCTAATTTCTTTTTTGGTGATTATGATAGAGAAGTATTCTGTGATGAGATAGTGTAATAGCATTATAAAAGAAACTATAGTAGAGATAGCACTTCAACTCACCTTAAATTAGCTTTTTTTGACATCTGATCTAAACATTCATTTCTTGAGAGAATCCTTTGTCCAAACAGCTTGTGATCGGGATCCAGGAAATGAGCAATATAATGGGCATATTCTCTCACTCCAAAAGTACAAATATGAAGTTCAAAATATTTTGAGACCTTTTCTAAAAACTGTTTTGTGTGAGGTCTTAGCCTTGTGTGATACCATGGACCTCCAGTGTTTATTTGAAAATGATATACATCCTAGAAAAAACAGAGAAATAAAATTAGGTTCAAACATTATATACTATAAAATAGTTCTACAGAGGGCAACCTAGTGCATTATTTGATCACAAGCCACTGATACTGCAGTCACTCCTTTCTAATCTTTGTTACAACAAAAATAAACATATGATATTACTTACTTTTAGGTTTGGTGGAATATTATCATTTGTAGTGTGAATGAGTGTCTGATCCAGGTCCACAAGTAGCACTAATTTTCTTTGAGCCAAAAGATTTGTGATGTCCTCCTTGCCAAGTTCTTCAGCCACCTTAGGAAAAATTATTTGTAAAACATAGTGTTTGTAACCATAGTAGTCATATATATTGACATCATTGATCAACTGTTTCTCAGTAAATGAAATTCAATTCCAAGAAGGAAAAAGATCTTTCATACACTTACATTTTTCTTTATCTTGAGATCTGGGACAGTGTGCAGCATGCTGACCACTTCAGTCTTTGTAATTTCATTGTCCTCAAGAACAACACCACAATCGCAGCAAATATTACCCATAAGTGTTGGATGGGCACATGCTTCCAGTTCAACCAGGTCACTCCTTCAAAATAAAAAATCATTAAGTGTATAGTTCAAGCTGATGAGAATATTCAGAAAATAACAGGGGAATAAATAAGGGAGGCCAAGAGATTATACACTTTAAGACAAACTGTATTCATAGATACTTTTTGTAAATATAAAGGTGTTTTGCCAGAGTATTCGACTTGCTGCACAATTTGCTTGGACATACCTATGAGTAAACAAAACATTCACTTGTATTATGCACTAAAATGAGTTTCCTGCTCCTGTTACAAACTGATATTTTCTCTTATATATACAGGACTGACATCATAAAATGCAAAATATCTTGGAACATAAAGATAATTTGGAATCTGCAGATAAAAGTTATTTCTAGAAACAGACAAAGAATGAAAGAAAAATAAACTTACCCATCTTTAACAACATCATCAATCTTTATGAGCAAATGTTTCACAACTCCAGAGTGTTTAGCCTTGACAACTACACGTTCTCCACTGTCAGTAACAACCTCGCATAATCTCCTTCTGGGGTAAATACTGGTTCCTATTTTCAAGAATATCTGTGTAACCTGTAATCAAAAGAAAGCAACATTATAAAAAAAAATAGAATAATTCAATTCATATTCACCAGCTAAAATACAAAACAAACAAATACACATTTCGTAAAAGAGATAATACAAAACTGTGTTGAGATTTCAAAGCCCTTTCCTTTACAATAGCAGAAACAAGCACAAAAGAGTAAAATGAGTTGTGTGAAAGATAGACTCTGATTAATATTACTGAGAACATAAGTCCTATGAACACTGTGTTTCTTATATTTTCAGTAATCTAGTGAGGGCCAACATCCCTCCACTAAATACACATGGCAACTAGAACTTTGACAGGTTCCTTTTATAAAGGCAAATCATCTTGTCAACCTGTTGATCCAAGTGCCTTGCAGCACGTGTTTGAACCAAAATCAAGGCATTAGGCTTACCTGAGTGGTGACTTTCCCATGTGTGGCTTGTAGGCACAACCCACATGAACACTCATGTTTATATCTGTCATTTGTTTTGCTGTATCAAGATGGTAATAGACAGTTTTTCTTGATCAGATACTATAATCTCTGCTGGTAGTCTAAAATTGTGTGCAGTTACAATAGCAATAGCTTAAATAATAATGTGATATTTGTGTCATATTTTAAATACTTTCGAAATCCTGTCTGGAACTAGCATCCTTCCAACCATGGCTCACATATGGTACATTTCACCCTTGTTTACTGGTTGTGCAAGAGCCTCTTCCTAAATACCCATTGAGTCTAAACATCCTCCAAGATCTGTGTGCATTCTTGACAAGTCATTCCTGTTACCCTGGCCCTCAGCCAAATTTTTCATGACAGCATAATCCCATAATCCTGCCCCTCAGCCAAAATTTTCATGACAGCACATTGCCATCACCCTCACCCTCAGCCAATTTTTTTCAGGACAGCACATCCTCGTCATCTGTCCCTCAGCCAAATTTTTTCATGACATGACAGTTATGTCACCCTGATATGAGGGGTTAATTTGCATGTGGTGGAGGTTTGTTGACCCTTTGCCAAAGCAAGTCCTTGAATCATAACTGGTTCATTACTAATAAGTGACTACATGCTTACCTTCAATTTCTACAGTTGTTTATGGACTTATTCTAGTTTTTCTCTTTTTCTGCACAGACCTCAATTAAGATTTTGCAAAATATTTACTGCAGCTTTCAGATACATGGCAGTAATTTTCCAGAACCAGTCCACATTACATTTGGTATCAATGGACTCAAATCGATATCTACTTATCAAATAAATAATCATGAAAAACATGGATAAAGATCTCATATTTTAACCCTGCCATTTCTTAGAATATTTCATACACTCTCTATCTATCAGATCTTGTATTGGCACTACAAATGCACACAAGACATCATGAGGAATTCATCAATGCCAAAATCAATTGATATTAACCGATTTTGGATCTAGGTGTCTTGCAACCCAGACATGAACCAAAATTAAAGCACTAGGCTTCCTCAATTGGTGACTCTCCTGGGTGTGTGAACATGAACAATTATGTGTGGTATCAAGACTCTTTGCCTCCCCTTTGCAATGTTATTAAGTTTATCTCTTTCTGCATAGGTATCTTTTGCCTTTTTGCCATTTTCCAAAGTTAGTATTTGTCATTTGATTTGCTGTATCAAGATGGTACTAGACCATTTTTCTTGTACAGACTCCATATTATATCTCTCAATGCAGTCTATAACTCTTTGCAATAACAATATGTAACATTATATTTTTTGTGTCATTTCTTAAGATTTTAAGATTACTCAATTCTCTGTAACACTTCTGCACTGTCAGTCATGGCTAGTAAAAGAAGGATCCTGAGTATGGAATGAGTCTAATCTTCCTCCAAGAGTTTTAAACACTAATGGCAAGTCATTCCTCGGCCAAAAAATTCCATGATGGTATATATTCCCATCACCCAGCCATCAGCCTCCCTCCCTCCCTCCCCCTCTCTCTCTCTCTCTCTCTCTCTCTCTCTCTCCCTCTCTCTCTCTCTCCCCTCCTCTCTCTCTCCTCCCTCTCTCTCTCTCTCCTCTCTCCTCTCCTCTCTCTCTCCTCCTCTCTCTCTCTCCCTCCTCTTCTCTCTCTCCTCTCTCTCACTCTCTCCCTCTCTCTCTCTCTCTCTCTCCACTCTCTCTCTCTCTCTCTCCTCTCTCTCTCTCTCTCCTTCTCTCTCTCTCTCTCCCTCCTCTCCTCTCCCTCTCCTCTCCTCTCCCTCTCCCTCTCTCCCCCTCTCTCTCCCTCTCTCTCCCTCTCTCTCCCCCTCTCTCTCCCTCTCCCTCTCCCTCTCCCTCTCTTTTTGATGACCTACAATTATATCACCCAGATCCAATAGGTTTAGTTGCAGACTGGTCTCAAAAAATTTCATACATGATTGCTGGATAGACTTTGTTTAGCTTATTATAATGTTGATATATCATTCCTTTGCACACTGCAAGCAAAAAAGTAACCATTCTAATATTAAAAATAACATACCAACAATGGCAGTGTCAAATGATAGTTATGGACTCTATTCCTTGCAAATCAGTAAAAATGATGTGAATCTGCTTTGGCATGAGCTTGAGGTCTCCATTATCTGATGATGAATAGCCAGGTAGGCCTACAAACGTTTTATAATTCAAACAAACTTAATCCAGGGGTTCTCAAAGTGGTTGACATTGATCCCAGGAATTGATGAATAGCCAAGGGTCAGTGGTTATTTACTGAGAATCGAAGACACCATTCAAGCCTCCAATTTTGAATTCTCAATAATAATCTGTAAAAATCTAATGAACATCAGACACCATTAGAATTTGTTTTTAATATATTCATTATTTAATGCTTCCCATTATGAGTGAGTGAGTATCAATACACTCTCAGCTCTATGTTGTCTGGGAACAGATTACTGTCACTTAAAATTGAAAATTGTGTGTAGCAGACATAACAGTGCTGTTTCCTTTTCATCATAATGTATTTTAACAACTATTACTATTACAACACTGACTATTGTAGTACTAGTGCTAATTTGTTCTCCTTGAATTATAAACTTGGGTGGGTCGAGAAAATTTGTAACTCCTTTGGGATCGACAAGTTAAAAAAGTTTGATTTAACCCACTGGATCCATGGATTTGGAGTCTGTGAAAGGAAACAGTCAATTACCATCTTGAAATAGCATTCCAAATGACAAATACTGACCTTGGAACATGACAAAAAAAAAGGGGGGGAGAGGGAAACTGTAGAAAAAGAAATAATAAAGCTGTATTTGGAATTGTTTGTCTAAAACAGACAAGCAAACTAGTATTAAAAAAAAAAAAAAAAAAAGAATTTGTCCGGACAAGCCATTCAACACTGACCTCCAGAGAGCTGACCGAGTTCAACGAGATGAATTGCTTTCTGATCAATGAAGATGCCAGACATCATACTGTAACAACTTTTTCAATAAATCTGTCAAAGAATCTGCTAAAAGTGTGCATTACAATCAATTTGAGAATTTACACAACTATTTTCAGCTAGTAATTCCACAACTCATGCTTAAGGAGAACTGATTGTGTTTCTTTACCAGCCGAACACAAACTACTTGTCCATCTGAGTTAACAAGTCATCCTTCCGAGCTGGACGAGCAGTTCTGAATGCAGCATAACATTGCAAAGGGGGGCAGAGGAGCCTTTATACCCTACATGAATATTTCAGTGGGCTGGACCTATAAGCCAGGCACCATGGAAAGCCATCACTCAAGTAAGCCTGATGCTTGCATTTTGGGCCACATGTGGGGGGTGAGGCACCCAGTCCCATATTGTGGCACTGGCATCCATATTGCGCAAGTGTGTTGGCTAATTGAGGCACTTTAAGCCATTACTGCTGGGTCACATGTATAGCCATCATAACAAACCGCCGGCTCTGCTGGGTACAAGTCACGGAAGTCTATGACACTGATAGAATTCTCATACTGTCACTGAGGGATTAACACTCACTGCATGAATGAGATGAAACGCACATTACGACTGGCTGGCTGAAGTATGGTATGATATGTGACTGATGGCAATGTAGAAGATCAAATGACATTTTTCATAAGACCTTTTGACGTAAGGTTATTCAATGGAAAATGTTCCACAAATACAGACCCTCACATTTAAAATGTCATCTGGGATTTCTTAGTTGGAACTTCCAATAACAACAAATACCTCCAAAAGACAGAACTCTGATTCATTCACAAGCTCAAGCTCTACAATCCCAATCTTGCCAGAAAATAAACTTATGGGAGTTTATGATGGACTAACTCTTACATACACTTCCAGAACTTATTTCACACTGAACTGACTGAATGCGTTATGCAGCTGCATCATCTTTCGCAGAAAAAGAACACAGACCAGGTTCTGGGGTGTGGGTCTGGGGTGCTAAGAGGGATGTCGACATCTAAGACTTTGAAATATTCGTTTATAAAGACCTAAACACAGCCATAGACACAAATTCTTATCGACAGTCACTAAAAGCACAGGAGAATGAAGATCAACACATAATAAAAATAGAAGATATGCTCAGACGAGCGACGTTTTTTAAATTTTAATCAGATGAAGCTTAAATTTCTAAGAACGTGGGCCTGGTCTCACCTTATACTCGAGGCCCGTCTTCTTGATGGCATCGAGCTCACGAAATGTCTCCTTCGTGTAGAGCATTTTACGGGAAAACCACCAATAAAAAACAACAACAACAAACTTCCCAATCTTCGGGTTTGTTTTTGTTTTTGTTTTGGTTCCATCAACACTGGACCCAACATTCGCTCTTCTCTCCCTCTCACACATTTTATCTCGCGCTTTCCAGTCCGCGGTGAAGAGGGTCGACTCAGGCGGCAGGGAGATGAGGTGATCAGGCGGCGAATTTTCGGGTCAAATGATGAGTTATCTACAATGGCGTCTCTTCTGGGCGAAATGAACGGTTTTAAGTCGTGTCGCGTAGTCAGGATAAGGCACTAAATGTTCTTTTTCTCGCGTGTATCATACTATTTTCAGTTAATTTTACAAATATTCATGTCGCGGTTACTTTTCTAAGGATTAAATATATATTGGGGCGGTCTGTTTCATCGTGTCCCCAATTACGCAAGTTGAGAAAAAGACCTTATAAGTGATGAGTGATATGGTTATGAGATGCAATTGCGAGTGATGAGAGGAGGATGAGAGAGAGAGAGAGAGAGAGAGAGCGAGTGGAAGAGAGTGGGTGAAACAGAGGGAGTTGAATGAGAATGGACGAGGGAGTGAATGAAAGAAAGAGTGGATGAGAGAGAGCGGGTAAATGAGAATGGATGAAAGAGATTAGAGTGGATGGGAATGAAAGAATATATTAAGAGCGAGTGAATGGCAGTTGATGGATGAGGGAGAGCAAGTGGCAGAGAGTGGATTAGAGATACCGGATGAGTGAGACAATGAGAGTAGGTAGTTTAGACAGGAACGAATGAGAATTAATTAAAAATAATGGATAAGAGGTAGCAATAAGAACGAAAAGAGCGGATGAGAGCGAGTGGTTTGGATATATTGGATAAAACTAAATTAATTAGAAAGAGTAGATAAGAACAGCGGATGAGTAAGAGTATAAGAGCAAGTGGATCAATGAGAGGCGAACAAGTGGATGAGAACAAATGGATGAGGACAAATGGATGAGATAAAAAGGGGGGAAAAAATAAATAGATGATAGTGAGAGGAGAAGAACAAGTGGATGAATGAGAGGAGAAGAACAAGTGGATGAGTGAGAGGAGAACAAGTGGATGAATGAGGGGAGGAGAACAAATGGATGAGAGGATGTGAGGTCTTTTTTGTAGGGAAATCCTTCCTTTGAACGCATATGACATTCATTTACTTGCCATCTTGTAGTGAAAATGCTTTTTAAATAACCTTTGTGCACTTAAATACTCTCTCTCTCTCTCTCTCTCTCTCTCTCTCTCTCTCTCTCTCTCTCTCTCTCTCTTTCTTTCTCTCTCTCTCTCTCTCTCTCTCTCTCTCTCTCTCTCTCTCTCTCTCTCTCTCTTCTCTCTCTCTCTCTCTCTCTCTCTCTCTCTCTCTCTCTCTCTTCTCTCTCTCTCCTCGACTCTCATCTAATTGATATATGAATATACATTTTAAAATATTGAAACTATCTCAATACTTCCATTGCCGTATACAATGAGTTTGTCAACTTTTATATACTGATTATTTTATATTTTATAATATATAATAGTGATTACATTGTGTGTTGTTTAATGTTGTTTGTTGATGTGTTGTTTTATGTGTAGGTTATGTTAGTGTGTGCAGTGTCTTTTTGTGTGTTCATCATGTCTAATATTACATTACCACACCCATCTCTTTTCATATATCTATATTATATATCTAGTCTATACTATATATTATTATTATTATTATCTATTATTATCTATCTATATATATATATATATATATATATATATATATATATATATATATATATATATATTGTTGTGTTTGTGGTGTGGGTTGTTGGAGTGGTGTAGTGTGTGTTGTGTGTGTGTGTGTGTATACTCATAGTATGGATATGGATGTATATGTATATATATATATATATATATATATATTATATAATATATATATATATATATCATATATAATATATATATATATATATATATATATATATATATATATATATATATTATATATACATATACATCCATACATCCATACATTTGAATGTATACACACACACACACACACACCACCACACTCACACACACAGACTCAGTCTGATACACACACACACACACACACACACACACACATATAATATATATATATATATATATATATATATTATATATATTATTTTATATATATATATATATTATATATTATATATATATATATATATATACACATATATGTCTCTGTGTGTGAATGTCTGTGCATATATACATTATGCACCCAAACACACACACACACACACACACACACACACACACACACACACACACACACACACACACACACACACACACACACACACACAATATATATATATATATATATATATATATATATATATATATGAAATATATATATATATATATATATATATATATATATATTATATATATACTATATATAATATATGTATATGTATATATACTTATATATATATATATATATCCAAATATGTATATATATATATACACACACACACACACACACGTGTGTGTGTGTATGTGTGTGTGTGTGTGTGTGTGTGTTTGGGTGTATGAGTGTATATGTGTGTGTATGTGTTTGTGTGCATAATGTATATATAAGTTTATATAAGTCTGACCGAAACAGAGGGAGAAAGACATTAAAATTTTAGTTTGACGGACATCACATTGCATATATTTTACTTATGTGAATGCGTGAATATTGCGTGTGAACATCACCCCGACAAATGGTGACAATTGGTCATTATTGTAGCCCTTGAAATAAGTGAACATATTATCCTGAAATTGTGACAATTGGTCATTATTGTGGACCTTGACCTAAGTGAACACATTATCCTGAAACTGTATCCTAAAACCCTGGCAGATGTTTCGTTTTCGTGCCCAATTTTATCTGTTTTGGTTTCTCTGTCTTACTGCCTGTTCGCATGTCCCTATATATCAATGTATTTATGGGTATTCATCTTTATATTTATACGTTGGTCTATTCAGTATAACTTTTAAACTAACTAATTTTCTGTAGCCTTTGTTTAATTGCTGTAATATACTAGAAATCAAGTTCTAACTTGGCTATGATTTACGTTTTTGCACACGTTTATATGAGTGTGTGTGTATGTGTAACAGCGATAATATATGCTGATGGAGTAAACAAGAAGCCGGCTGATTCAACCCGACAGAGGAAAGACGCTGACTCAGAACGGCCACGTGCCAATCACAATACCTGCGCAAAACAAAACGTCATTGGAATAATGGTCTAAGATGAGGATTAAGAATGGGGTCCGCCCATGAGACCATTCATGTGTTGTCGACGTCGACTGCTGTCTCTTGTCATACTTGTAAGGCGGTGAAGAAATAGCTGTATTGTAACAGTTTATTTTTTCGCGGCCCCTCCGTTATCTTGAATACTGGGTGGTCTGTCTCGTGGATTTTATTGGCATATTGATTAAAAAGCGAAAATTCATGTAATGTAATTGACTAGAAAGGATACTTTGTACCGGGATCTGTAGTGGACGCACATTTGCTTGTGGTCAGTCAATCTCATCAGAATTGTTGCTCGTGCTTCCCTACATTTCAGTTTAACTTGAATTTTATGTTCGTTCCTTTCCTGATTCTGGTATCCTTTACTATACTCCTCATGACGATTGCTACCAGCCTCTGTTCATTATGATTATTAACGAACTGGGGAGTGTCTTTTTACTTGAATTTATACGAACTAACAATAGGCAGTCGTCGGCACTGCCACCTAGAATCCGATTATTCACTAATTGAGATTAACCATACTTAAAATAAACTAGGCTTGACAACAGCACGCATCAACTGGTCCGGAGCCCATAGCAGTGCCATTCAGTGTTGCGGTCTAGTAGCGTCTTGCCTCGACCTCGTACAAACAGTCTAGTAGTGTCAGTCACTTCTGCTGGTCAAAACAGTGCCATCCACCTATAGCTTGTAAACCACCAAGCAGTGTTTCCCGTACCTGTTAGAAGCTTCTAGCAGTGCTTTTCACCAATCAGGAGATATTAGCAGTGCTAATAAATCTCTCAAATATAAAAGTGCCCAACAGTGAAATTGACCTTGACTACTTACTAGCAGACCAGTCACCCGTTCCTCTTTGACTAATCAGAATCTGCCTAGCTTTGCATCTGCCATGATGAAGGGGAATTCTTTTAAGGAGAATATCCAGTGAGCAATTATAATTCATGTAACAATACCATTCATCCCCTCCATGTAAAAATCGGCTAGTAGTGCCAGTCGCCTCGATCAAGTCAAGAAATGCTTAACAGTGGCACTCTCCTTGATCAGACGGAAGTATAGCAGTGCCGCCTTCCTGAAGCGCTCAAAAACTGGCTCACTGTACCACCCCTTCTCAAGCAATCAAAATCTCGTAGCAATTGTCATCCTTCAGTGCCATCCTCGTCGACCAGTCAGACTCCCCTCAGCAGTGCCACCTTCCTCGAACATTCATAAACCGGCTTGCAGTGCCACTGTGCAGTACCAATCAGAAGGCCGCCTAGCAGTGCCATCTTCCTCGACTAATCAGAAGCAGCCTTGCAATGCATTCCTCGACCAATTAGGAGTCGCTTAGCAGTGCCAACTCCTCGACCAATCAGAAGCCATCTAGCAGTGCCATCTCCTCGACCAATCAGAAGCCACTTGCAGTGCCATCTCCTCGACCAATCAGTAGCCGCCTAACAGTGCCATCTCCTCGACCAATTAGGAGCCGCCTAGCAGTGCCATCTCCTCGACCAATCAGAAGCCGTCTAGCAGTGCCATCTCCTCGACCAATCAGAAGCCGCCTAGCAGAAGACAACAACATGGACGCTATGAGGTTGCTTGTCTTCATGACAGGTCTGTGAATTTGAGTCGTTTTGGCCGTTTTTAAAGTGAAATAAACACGCAAGAGAATAAGTAAAGTATAGAGAATTCAGAGGAAGTGGGAAAGGCCTTTGAAATGGGACGTGAGGAGCCGGAAAGAAGGTCGTGGACGATATCGACCAGGATCCTCTGGTGAATTTGTTGCCGGGATTCTCGAGTTATTATCGCTATCATTATTCCTAGTTATTATTTTTTTCTTTTTTTTACACTACTAACTGTGAAAGGTCTAATGATCTCGGGTTCTTATGATACATTTCGTTAAGTGAATGCGTGTTTATGTACGATATTTGTAAAGGCAGGTTTTTGTATGGGTGTTGTGTATTCTGTCAGCAGACCACTAAGTCAAAGTAGATAAGGTTTAGTGTAAATGATATTTATTGATTTATTTCTTACTTGTATATCTTTGTGTAAAGTTTTGTGATGTCTTTATATGGTTAGTTGCATAGATGGTTAACAACAGGTGTGAGGGTTATTGTTTTTTTTTTTTTTCATTTTAGTTTAGTTTTAGTAATGCTGTGTGGTAAAGCATATTTGTTATCATTTGAAGGTTAAGATTTATGATAGATATGCGATGTGATTGAGTAGTACTGTATATTGTAGATAATGCGGCTGTATAGCTTCTTGTTAAAACCAGATTTTAGGGAATTTATTTGGATAAATGCTTCTGAAATCCCTAAACTGGCTTACGAAACAGGACTCTTTAGCACATGAAACTCACTGTTTTCATTGACGGAAGGTACACGATCTCAAGCCCAGTCCAGTAGTAGGGCAGCGTCAAGTTAACTGCCAGGGTCTCTGCGCTACTCACTCTGGCAAAGCCTGTAAACCACACACTGTACATTTTGCTGAAGGGAAGGTCGGACTACTTCCTTATTTGACCATAAATTATCAGGGAGGTCTTTGAGGTGTATCTTGCTTGTATGTATGTAGTGGAGGTTTGTTGGTATTTTTTTGAAGCACCTGAGATATCCAGATTTGTTCTTGCAGACCATTACACAAATTTTTACATCTTTGATAAGTTACTTACTTAACCCAGTGCTGCCGGGCATGGCATGTACATACATGCCATGCCCACTGTGAGTTTACTTTATTAACTGTTTTTCCACATAGATGGCTACACATGCACTGAGTCACCAGTGAGCCAATTATGAGTACTGCCTGTCTTGCCCGTTTACCCTTTTCCTTGATTTACGAAAATATTTTACGTTTGCTTATTTTGCTGTTACTAATGTTTATAACATTATAGTAATTATAATGCCTATAATAAGAATAACACCATTGATATTCATGAAATTAGAAAAAAGTTTTTCCCATTAGTACAAGGAAAGGTGAAATCAGGTAAGGTCACAAAGTCTACTAATTTGACTCCTTTGTGGCTAATGACTAGCAAAGCCATCTATGTGTAGAGACATTTGACAAAAAGAAAAAATGACCACAGCATTTTCCCGGCAGCATTGGGTTAATTGGATACTTGGTGTAAATAAATGACTTTTTCAACTGCTAATAGAATTTGTTCTGTTTAACAGTGTTGGCATTGAGTAATTCTGCCAACCGAGTGCTGGAATTAAGCGATCGTTTTCTGGAGCTGCGAGGCGAATCATCATGGCTTATCATGGTAAGCTGATTTTCCCTTGTGATCAGTAGGTTTTTGTCCACTAGGTATAAGTGATTTTGTAATGTAATTTAGTAAATATTTTTAATGTATATAAGTATGAATAATTTTTCTGGTTAATCTTTACGGTATGGATGCACTAAGCTAGGGCACGTTGAAGATGATTTTCTGGTTGAGAACAAAAAGTTACAGTTGTTGGTACAAGAAATAATCTGTAGACACCAATGGTAATGCTACAAAGAAAGGAAAAAGATTGCGGTTAGCACCACTCACAGCACTTGTTTCAGCTCTACCTTGCCTTGCATATTGAGATGAAGACAATATTTGTTAGGTTGAGGGGATATTGGGGGCAGAGTCCCCAATTAACCCTCCCCTAATGGCCAGTCATGGCAACTTGTTGAATAAATTTTGTGACATGGAGTTGTGGGGCTTAGTCTCTGGCAAGTGCATCCATACTGTAAATAATCACCATTTTTCTTGAACAAGTAATAGCATATAGTGTGTATATTGGGTGTATATGATTGACAAATTGAAGTGATTATTACATTTCATAACATTCCAGTTTTATGCTCCATGGTGTGGACACTGCAAGAAGTTAGATCCAGTGTGGAACCATGTTGCACATGCACTCTATGGCACAGAAATCCGTGTTGGACGTGTTGATTGTACACGTTTCACAGCAGTGGCAACAGAGTTTAATATCAAGGGTTTCCCCACCATTATGTAGTAAGTGATTTCCATAATCTGTACTTACATTGAGACTGATTCATAATTAACTCTATAACCTGTATTATTTGCATCCTATGCAAGAAGTAATTACAAATTTGATATATTGAAGACTTGCTGTATATGATGAGTGAATTCATGTATAGGGATGTGACAATGATTAGAGTTAAAACATAAACCAAAGTATATATAAAAAGGTGATATATTTTTTTATGAAGTTCTCTCAGAAGTAAGGTTTTACCCTCAAAGTTATAAATGATATCTCAGAAACAGGGAACGGAAGAATTCCTGATAATATACATCTTCACCATTACAGTCTCAAAGGGGACACAAAACACACCTACAGTGGTGACCGAGCCAAAGAAGACATAGTTGGATATGCTGTCCGAATGGCTGCTCCCCCAATTCAGCATATAGCATCTTTCCATCACTTAAAAGAAATCATTGCACAGGAAGATCTGTTCTTCGTGTATGCAGGGGAGAAGGAAGGTGCATTATGGGTAAGTTGAATATTTCATTGCTTATGAGGGAGGTTTTCATAGTTTGTTTTTAGTAGAATACATAGTATCTGAAATTAGCTTTTGATGCTTTGATGGTCTTCCTTTATGATTAAAAGGATAATATCTCTAATTTTATTTTGTAATAATTTATATTTTATTCATCATTCAGTAATAGAAATTGGAAGCAGTAAGTTTGAAGCCATATTAATGCTGATTTTTATGGTTTCCTGTTTCCACTTTAAGGATTCATGTTATCTTTGCATATAATTGCTTGACCATATTTTTAGAAGTATAAATTTTTTGAAACACAAAAGTACATCAAACAACACACACACCATAACACAACACAACACAACACAACACAACACAACACAACACAACACAACACAACACAACACAACACCACACACCACACACACAACAAACAAAACACACACCCCACACATGCCTGCACACCCACACTCATACCCACACGTGCACACATGCACATGCACACGCACATACCTGCACACATGCACATGCATGCATACATACACGTGCATGCACACGCATACACATGCATACACCTGCATACACCTGCATACACCTGCATACACCTGCATACACATGCTTACACACGCATACTCACGCAAACACACACAAACACACGCAAACACACGCAAACACACGCAAAAACACACACACACACACACACACACACACACACACACACACACACACACACACACACACACACACACACACACACACACACACACACACACACACACACACACACACACACAGTATCTCTCTCTCTCTCTCTCTCTCTCTCTCTCTCTCTCTCTCTCTCTCTCTCTCTCTCTCTCTCTCTCTCTCTCTCTCTCTCTCTCTCTCTCTCTCTCTCTCTCTCTCTTTCATACACTTTAGTGTCTAAATTGTCTTTACTTTATTGCAGGATGCCTATTCTGAATTAGCAAATATATATAGACCCTTCAATTACTTCTACTCAATTGATGCTGGTTGTATGGCAGAGGTAAGATAGTGTCATGGTTGTAATATTGTTTGATATATCATTAAATTAAAGGTTCTTTTGTTTGTAAAGTGTATCGTTTCTTTATATGTAAATATGTGCATATACATACTTGTATGTGTGTTCTTGTCTATATGTGGTAGAGAGAGTGCATAAATATGAGAGTAAATGTGTATTCATGTGTGTGTTTTTCTTGTGTTTGTGTTGTTTTGTGGTTTATGCCTATCAGCGTGTCAACTATTATTTTTAGAGGCACAAATCATAAATGTTCTTTAAAGCTAGATAAGGGTGTGAAATACAGTTTCTCAAAACAAACTAATGTGTATATAGCATAGAATTAAAGATGGTATTGGAATATTCTTTAACCTGTTGATGCTGGGGGAGCATGTTCATATGAGCCCAGTCCCCTGTAATTTTAGTTTGATGATTTTGTTTACACAAGTGACTCCACAAGCACTTAGTCACCAATTACTAGACCTACCTGATCTCACCTGTTACTAAGATTATAAAAATCAAAAAGTCAATGAGAATAATAACAGTGGTGATTATAGTAACAATAAAGATATTATTAGGGAAAAGAAATATCCTCAAAATTCAAGGAACTGAGCAATCAAGTGAGGTCTTGTGGAACTATCTATGTGCAAACAAAATTCACAAATAAATATTACAGGGGACAGTACATGTAATATCTGTGGTTAATGCATAAGTAATACTGTGTGTCATAAGGCATTCCCTGCATTTAGTTTCTAAGATTTTCACTTGTTGACTACTACTAATCATAATGAAATTCTATTATTTTTTTGTTATTATTCAAGTATATCACCTCCAACATATTTTGGAATGCAGTTAAAAAAGGCTAAAAGTGATGGAACTGAGGAATATATTGATCATCCATTATTCATTGAAATATTGATCTTAAGTTTCCTTAATCTACAATATTTATGAGGCATTCTTATTTTTTTCTTTGTATTTTGCAGCATATTGAGTTGGAGTACAACCCTGCTATTCTAGTCTTCAAAGATAGCTTAAATTATTTCTTCCCAGGTTGGAAATTTTGCTTTTATGTATTTCATAACAGTTTGCAATCATATTATCCTGCATTATACTCTAAACTATTGCAAGAAAAAAATAGTCAGTTGATATTTTATTGAACTGAAATAAAATGGCATACAGTATGTGAAGAGAATTCTTGCTTTTCTGAATATCAGGAGAAAGATTTTATGATTTATAATTGAAATATTGCAGTACCTGAGGAGAGTGAAATAGCAGAGAATCTAACTGTTGTCAACACATCACTGGCTGACTGGATTAATCACGAACGCTTTCCATTATTTACCAAAATCACACATGGCAATCTGCACCAACTGTGGAAGGTAAGGAGCATGATGCAATTTTTAAAAAATGATTATAATGTATATAGACTATAATGCAATTGAGTTAGTGTTAAAGGGAAATGATGATGATCATTAGTAAAGCAATATTCCTGTTGAACAAATTGAAAATTTCAGATCAACAAATTTTTGGCAATCACAGTTGTCAAGGAAAGTAAGATTGGAACAATCACCACAGACGAGGATGCGTAAGTAAAATTGTAACTTCAGTTGTTATTACGTGTCTAAGTCACATTCTGTATGCTTGGTTTTGAAAAAAAATTAATTGTAATCTGCTACATTACTGCTGTATAATGTTGCTAAAGATGTTTAATGCAGTTCCTAAAATATTAATAGCTTCATTTTGTAAGGGTATACTTAACATTTAGTTCTTTTCATTTTCCAGTTTATTAGATAGATTAACAGTTCTTACAAAGGTAGAGCAAGAGACCATCAGAAAATTTCAAATATGATGTCATACTCAAATTAGCTATGTAAAGAAATTAACTGCTTGGTGATCACTGTATTTTGTAGTGTAATACAGTAATCCTGTGTACAGCACACGCAACTTTTAAATGTATGTTTGAGCAATCTACAAATCTGAAATGGTAAAAGCTTATTTCAGGATTTGACCAGTTTATGGTCTTGCTTTTTTCTATAGTGATTCAAATACATGATATATAATTGCTAGCTTATAAGTTATTTTAGACTTTAACTTTTTTTTTTGTACAGTTCACTTGAGAGAGAGAGAGGAAGAAAAGGTTATATCTAAACATAAACATGTACACATTATTTGATTCCTCACATGTACACACACATATAAACAAACCCATGTTAGAAGGGGTGTAATTTCCATTGGCAACTAGTATATGATCCTACTAACATAATTTCCCAATTTCAGGGAAGACTATGTTGATGGGTACAAGTAAGTGGTTAACATATTGTGATATGAATTTGAGGTAGTTTGGTATTTTAGAATCTTTTATCTTTTCATGAGTTGTTTTGTTTGACAGTATTCTCCTAATTTTTAGGTTATGATATGTATTACATATACAGTCTTTCTTCCCCTGTTTTTCCGTTTTTTTCTTTTTCTGACTGCTTCACATTGCAGGAAAATGTTTAGAAATGAGGAATGCTGAATTCTTATTATATATAAACACATATATCTTATGTAGAGAGAAATGGTATAAAAGGGTCATGGTTGTCCCTTCATTACTTTCTATTATTATTTCCAACAATTTTCTGATCTATCTTATGGAAGGGAAAAATGCATGTGAAAAACGTAGCTTGAAATTTAATGCATAAAACTATATGATGAAGGTATTTGGAAACAGTTTTCTGAAGAAATCTTGAAATGCAGATAGATATTAAGATAAGCCTGAATTTCAAGTATGAAGTACAACAGGGTATATAAAATCCAAGAAGTTTTTATTATATAGTAATGGTTACCAAATAAAAAATGTATGGAATACCTTTTGAAGTATTGGCTGTGTATTATAGAATATTCCATTATTATTCTCAGTTCTATGCTATATAGTACTGGTGTTTTCATTTTTTTTACATTGATCCTTATACATGTTTTGCATTCACAAAACATGCACATATGCATGTGCATACACATGCACTTGCACATGCACATGCCCACAAGCACACCTACATACACACAACATTTACACACCACGCACGCAGGCATGCATGCACGCACACACACGCACACACACGCACACACACGCACACACACGCACACACACGCACACACACGCACAACATTTCACACACACACACACACACCCAACACACACACACACACACACACACAACACACACACACACACACTACCACACACAACACACCCACACACAACACACACACACACACAACACACACACACACCACACACACACACACACACACACACCCTACACACACCCACACTACACACACACACACCCTACACACACACACACCCTACACGCACACACACCCTACACACTTACACACACATCTACCACACACACTTATACATCTACCACACACACTTATACATCTACCACACACACTTACACACACATCTACCACAAACACACTTACACACACATCTACCACACACACTTACACACACACACCACACACACTTACACACACATCACCACACACACTTACACACACATCTACCACACACACACACACATCTACCACACACACTTACACACACATCTACCACACACATCTACACATACCTGCACACACACACACCTATGCCTATACACCGACACATTTACACACTTACACAGACATATATACACCTACAAATAAAAACACACCTAGATATGTACACATGCACATGAACATACACATGCACATTTACATGACATGCACACACACATACACACAGTCACACACATACACAATCACTAACATGCAGACAATCAGATGTATGCACACTCAATGCATGCATACAATCACAGGCACATGCACACATCCAAATATTGACATGCACACAGTTAAGCATACACAAGCATGCACACACATATACAAGCATATACATGCAAACATACAAGCAAACACACAGGCACACAGACAAACACATGCACACAGATTAGTGAAAATGCATGTTATTTGTTCATTACAGTTTATGTAGATTTAGTAAAAGTAACTCTTGGTTAATCTGATAGCAATATTTTAAAGGTAAATATTTTTATCATTCATATTAAGGAGAACATAGTCTGATATGTTGTTATATTTAGGGTATAAAGCTAAATGCACATGAACTTGTACATTCAAGGGAAGATTTCATTTCTTGTTGAATTTCTCTTCATAGAGGAATTGATTATTAAAGTTTTGTGTTCTTAATCTTATTTCTTAGGTTCAAAGATATGGTGGAATCTGTTATCAAGAACAATCGAGAAAAGTATCACAAGTAAGTAACTGAGATGATGGTATTCTGTTGGAAAATATTCATATGTTAAAAAGATGGTTGTATCATGTTTGTGAGAAAGGTATCCTGATTGGAAATGAATATTAAATAAGCAAGGTACTCCACTTGTATATTAATGAATGTCAGCATTGATACTTTATACTGCATTTCCAGGCATTACCAGTTTGGTTGGACAGGAACTCCAGATTTAGCAAACAGTATTGCCATGGAAAGGCTCCAGTTGCCGTCACTTCTTGTTGTAAACTCATCCACCATGCATCACCACCTCCCAGAGGACCCTCCACACCACCTAACTCCAGCTGCCATTGAAATGTTCCTTGACTCTGTCATAGCTGAGACAGCTCCAGTATGATATGAATCTGTGTTGTATATTTTGTACAGTGCTCTTATTTGTGTTTTTATTGTGAAGTTGATAATGGATACACAAGACTTTTTAGATTATTCTTAATTGCACTGCCTCATTTCATACAGACCTACGGTGGAGACACGTGGCCTGTGAGATTCTACCGCATCTATTATAATGCAAGGACTTCATTAGAGGAGATGTGGCAGGGTAATCCAGTCCTGACAGCTGTGCTCTTTGGCCTCCCCCTTGGCTTTCTCTCTCTGATTTGCTACTCCATCTGGTGCTCTGATATTATGGATGCAGACGAGGAGGAAGGTAAGTTACAGAAAAGATTGAGTTTCTCACTGTACAAAGACTGCATCCTTGAGAGAGTGTGTATTTAGAAAAGACTATTGAAATAATATAGCATTTAAACATTATGAAATGAGTTTATCCGGGTGAAAGACTATTTGTGAAGTATTTCTTATTTATTCAGACTTGTGTGTCTTTTAGGAATATGTTTACTTTTCACTTACTTTGCATAAAGTAAAAATATATAAAGTGCAGTAGTTTAACATTTTTGTATTAATCTGTGTGTAATATTTTTACTGCTTTAGTGTTTAGGAGTAAGAATTCTGTGAGCATTGGGATTTTATGGTGAGAAAACCCAACTGTGGATTAAATATTATATATCATAAAAAGCTAGAAAATTTAGTGTATCAGGTTCATTTTAAAAATAAATGTTAATACAGATAGAATACTTCCTCTTCATAAGTTAAATGGTGAGACTATGCAGATTTATGCCTACTATAATGCTAAGTAAATATCTGTAATAAAGATTTGTTTTGATGTATTTACTACTGGTAAATGTATTACAGTTGTAAACAGGCTTGTTTCCTGCATCTTTTTCAATATCAGCGAGATATATTTAGTGTTCATGAATATAACTAGCAGCATTTTGTAAGGTTCCTCCAACCACACCCACAGTGTCATCTCCATATCCCCATTTCCCTTGTGGGTCCTCTCCTCTCCATGATCCAGTTGTACAGTTTGTGTTCCCTGCCTCTTAGTGACTGTGTAATTCTATTAGCAACTGTGTGGTATACTCCATGTTTTTTCTCATCCATGTTCCCCTTCCACACACCAGACTGTTCCCTTTAATTATATCTTGTTGAGCAAAGTAAAGCATTATTCTGTAAAAGGGTTTTTTAATTGTCTTTGAGTGTCCTTTTTTATTTACAGTTAAGGCAGATTTGGTGGATTGGTAATGGATTTTTTTACAAAGACATCAAATTTTGTACAGACATAAAGGGTTTAGATTCATATTTTGTTGTATGATAATGTTCACACAGCCATTTTTATTTTTCAGAAGAGCCTCAGCATGAAAAGAAGGACTGATCGAGGTTACATTATGGAACAAACATCAATGTGTGTTTCTGGGAATATCTCCAGATTGCAGCCTGTCTTAGTCCAAACATATTTAATGACCTGAACAAATATTATTAAGAAGAAAGTACAGAAAGAGTTGTATTTTACTTAGTGTTATGGAAATTTTGAAAAATTTTGAAGTCACCCAGTTAATGATACTGATTATTATTCTCAAACAACAAATGATTGTTGTTGCTTGTGCCATATTGCATTTGTTGATAGAAATTTTTCAGCATAGGGCAATTAAATGTGCATTTTTTCCCGTAAACTTGATGATCGTAATGAAAGTAGTTTAAGGCCTATAAGTTATATATGTTTGTGCATGCATATTTGGACCTTGGCTTTTGTAAAAGAAAAATCATGTCTCAGACTCTTACTTTTTTAGAGTTTGATTTGTACAGTATTGATATGTGCATTTTTTTGTTGGAAATGTTGCATTCCCTTTTTAATACATGTTTTGTGATACTTATTTATTTTAAAGACTGATACTTTGTTATATGAACTTGTGTAGGGTAATTTCCACCAGTTTATAATCTACTGGTTTGTTAATTTTTTAAGACTTAAGATTTTATTTTCTAGCTGTAAGAATATGTTTCCTATTAAAAGAAATCAGACATGTTTTCAACGTGAATTATAATTCATGTAATGTCATTTTATAATGGTGCCTCTGGCGTGAGGAAAATGATACAAAACTTTGATCTCATTTCTGGTTCTCATTTTTAGATAGAATGTATTGAAATCTTAATTACATCATAATAAAGGGATATGTGAGATGAGGACGATATGAGACAGATTGAGAGTAGTTTTTAAAAATCTGCATTAAGTCACTAATTGCATGTTCATTTATATTGTAAACCCTGAGATTCTATTTGTTATAGTGTATTATCTTATGATACATATGCTTTGTAATCTAAGTAGCTGATTTTCATTGAAGGACCATAATGTTTTTGTAATAGCAATACTTTACCATTACAAACAAAAGGTAAAAGTCATGGATTGATTTATACCTGTTTGTAAGCACTGGATTACAACTGGATTGTGAAGGTGTTCTTTTACATGGGATGGATGCACTTTGGCTTCACTTAAGAAGTAAATGGTTAATTGATAAATTTAACATAATCGAGAATCAGATAAAAAAAAATTGAATTGATTAATTATCATGAGAAATTATAATTTTATTGGTTTGGAATGTAATACATTGCCATATCAGTTTACAGCTTTATTACATTCTGTGCTCCTATTCCAGATAAGTAAATATCTTTTTAGACTTTCATTGAATATAAATTCTGTGCAGAATACTAAAACCAGGATAGTGAGACTTATATTATGAACAGGAACTAGTCAGAAATCCTAATCATAAAATTTTCTTTATAAGAAAAATCTTACTGTGTGTAAAATTGGTAAGAGTAGGTATGTCACAATCAGCTTTCATGTAATTTTATTTTTATTTTTTTTATTTTTTATTATTTTTTTATTTTTGTGTGTGTGTGATTTATTAGATTTTGAATTGACTTTTTAATATATTGAGGCAAGAGCTTGTAATCAGAAAATAAAAGGAGAGGAATTCAATGTTTTTTTGTTTTTTTTAATGTAATTATAACTTTAGTAATGTAGGGCTGCTATATTTCCCCATAAAACATATAAATGCAAGCAGGTACACACACACGGCACATAAACAGGTGCATCGCTACACATTTCCACCATTTTTGTACAAAGCACGATGGGCATTACAAGGTCGGTACTGGAGCAGCCTGATTAGATATAGGTTTTATACTTGCTATAAAGATAAGTGAGTGTTTTGGTGAATATTGTTGCTCTCTGATGCAAAAGATGTCTGTGTTTCAAGATATAATGAAGCCAATCTTGAAAAGAATTTTTGAAACTTTAGACTATTGAATTAGCCAGGCAGATGTAATGACTGTCTTTGCCATAGAGCTCATGGGCATTTTCTGTTGTCACTCAGTATTCAGTAATTATACCTCTCCAAACTAATGCGTGCTGTCATCAATTTTGAAAACTTATTTTTTATTTAGTTTGTTAACTGAATTTGTTTTCTTGTATTATGGTTTACTGCATTTGATTGTTATCATTATTGCATGCTCATAAGTAGAAAGTGGCTCAAGGGATAAAGTAATGAAATGTGAGACAGGCTGTAAGAGATATTTTGCATGCATGCATCAAATGATAATCATTCTGTAATAAAAACAAGATATTTCCTTACTTTTATCAAACTTTAAAAGTTTAAAGACCTTGAATTTTGAGTAGTGTATTGAACTCTATGTAAACAAGATATCCTTCTTCATATTGTTAGATGAACAATATTTGTGATATAGTTATATAGAAAAGAAGAAACAGCCAATATATTTTTAATAAAATACAACAGATGAGGAGGAAGACGTGAGTAAGTCACCCTTATACATATTTGGTATATGTGCATACTTAGACATATAAATGTATTTCAGTAAGATTTATGGAGTTGTCCTGTGCTGAATGTTGATGAATAATTGTTAAATTCAAGCATAGTCTATGAACCAAATATTGTTTTAAAATGTAGGATTAAGTACTAAACAAGAATACATTTCCTCCCTCACAAACAATGCATAGATTTGTACACTATTTTGTGTAATTAGTATAAACAAAAATACAGGTATAGAGAGAACAATTGTATTTCACATATCTTTGAACTCCTTTTGAATACTCCGTATACTTTGGTTTTATTTTGGTAAGTTTCAAAAAGTGATGTGCTCTTTTATTTTATATAGCTGGAAGGGAGACAGTCTTGTCAACTCCTCAGTAAGATGTAAAAGTGTTCATATTTTTTTCTTTCTTTCTCCTCTGTAAAGAATATTTGACCTTGTGTGTTTGTACCCTCTCACACACTTAGAAAAGTATTCTTATTCTATGTAAATGTTCATTGGGCAAAGTGCTAACTAAAGCTCATTATTATTATTTTTATTCTGTCCAGTGACATTATGTTATGTTTTTTTTTTTTTTTTCTTTTAATACTGACATTAGGTTTTATGTATAGAAGTGTAAGCCACTGATTTGCTAGGTTTAACACATTTCTGTAGTATAGGTGTAGAATGAAAAACTAGTTCTTCTTGCACATGCATAAGTCTTGAGTTAATGTGGTTATGTATGTTGTGTAGGTTACAAAGGAAAATGATCACTTGACATTCTATTATACCAAAAAGATGAAAAAATAAAAGTGTAACCATTGACCATTACTTTATTTACTGAATCCTGTTCAACATCTTGCTTGTTGAAAGTAAATGAATGGATAAATGTGGGCTGCCTTCATTGTCATGACTAAAATTCATAAAATATACAAAAGCAATGAGAGAATTGAAAAATTAAAAACTATTATTACAGAATAATTTATATTTATTGTGACATGAGATGAAGAGAGGTTCAGTATTCTTTGATCTGAATAATGATGCCAATTGATGCTCATGTTAAGCAGAACAGTCTATGGTCTTCTGTTAAATATCTTTTGGATGCACAGCTTGATTTACTATCACACATTATTAAATAAGCAAGGCTTATTTATAATCAATCTTTTAGTAATATGCAGCATCTGACTGAATCATGAAAGGTTTTCTGCTAATGGATTAATTTAATAACTCATAGGTTTTTAGGGTTTTTTTTTACAAAATAGAACATACAGCTATTTTTATCAAATATATTTTTATTAGCTAATTGAGAAACCTTTTTAAGAAACTAAATGTATTTAACAAATAAATAAAAATATATATATCTATGCTTTAAACTTGGATTTTTTCATAAAATCAGTAATTATAATTTTCCTTGTTTATTTAAAAATTTAAAAAAATTTTCGTTTCATTACCTTTTTTCAACTATTTTAAATATAATGTGACTTCCCTTCCTTTTATTTAATACACTTTAGAATTCAATTTTTTTCTGTTAATTCTAATGGATAAATCTTAAAAGGATAATATTCCATAAAAAATTGCTCAGTTTAAAAGTATTTTACAGAAAGGGATTCTTGGCTTGTATTTTCACCAAAATCAAAACATCTCCATAATTATGGAATGCAGGTACACCAGATAACAAGAAACTAATTATAAGGCCCGGAAAGGAATTAAATAAATTCACAAAATCAACTGTATTTTTCATAATTTATTCATGAGAAATGTAATTACATGTGTAAACCAAATATTAATCAAAAACATATAATATTTCTTAAGGAAGTTTAAATAAAATTATCAGTGTATAGATATTCTTGCTCCTTGAGACAAAAATTAAAAATTCTATTGCAATAATAATAAAACAGTGTTTATTTTACAATAATTTTAAACAAATCTAAAATGTGATACATTTTTCTTTCAAAATCTAAAAATACTTTATGAAAAATCATTTTCCTCTACTCTAAGTGTTATTCTAACAACACTAATTATTAAACAATGCAAAATGTGAATGTCTTTTCTTCAATAATTTAATACACTTTTATGAATTCAAAACTATTTAATTGCTTTAAGTGAATCGCTACACTACTTCTTTATCAAACTAAATATACTTTTTACTTAATCCAAGTAAATTTC
>NC_051390.1:9353438-9355938 GCF_015228065.2 Penaeus monodon | reverse complement strand
GATTACACAATTAGAGAAAGAGGATCAGACCGAGTGGATTATCGATGCCATAATTGGAATATGAATCACACTAGCACAGCTGTGAACAATTGATGAGGCCAAAACGGGTAATTGTATGATATCCGTAACAGAAACGGGGACTGACTGACAGGAAACGAGACGGAACGGAGATGAGGAAAATCCCAAATCAATTACGTCGATAAATTGACTATCGGAGAGCCTCCATCAGCTGTTAGAAGGATTCGAATACAAATTAAGGGATTCGAACTGATAGACGTATGGCTCATCGTTCGATATTCGTCTATGATAAACGGAACGAATATCGACAATAAAGAGATTAAATGACATGATAATATAATTTGGTCGTTTATTGTTTTCTCCTATTGTTTTTAGGTGAATCGGAATGGGATACAATGTAAAAAAAAAAATCTGAAGTAATGAGGCCCAGGAATTAGATAACACCATGTAAGATTAATAATATAAATAAATGAGACGATAAAATAATTATGGAATGAAGCAAGGAATTATATTAGCTGGCGCATTTCAAGAATCCAGGTTTGGGAAATTGTTCTATACAGTAATGTAAAAAAAGAAGAAAAACAATAGTGTTATCAAGCAATGGTCGAGTCACTGGCCGTGTATTCGGTTGAGAGGCGTGGAAGCAATTACGCCAACGATTTGTAAACAATGCACTCCACGAACCTATATATATATATATATATATATATATATATATATATATATATATATATAATATATTTTATATATATATATATATGTATGTATTTATGTATGTATATACCTGCACACTCACACACCCACCCACACACACACACACACACACACACACACACACACACACACACACACACACACACAAACAAACACACACACACCACACACGGGCGCGACGCAAAATAATATAAAAGCCGGGTTTCCAGGCGCCACTCAATAACAGAGAGCATTGTCAGATTCGCACAACGAATTCTCTATTGCTATTGAGTCACACTCTAGAATTTTGTGGGCAGTCGGGGAAAATATCTCACAGCAGAATTAAGAGAAATAAATGTAAATGAAAATGAAAATGAAAAGGAAAAAAAAGGAAAAATTGTCTTTGTGTGTCAGCTTCAGGGTACAAAAAAGACGAAGGCAGTTGTCGCATTTCAGTTCGAATGATTCTGTGTGTAAAACTTGACATTATTATTACCATGCATTCTAAAGGGCCGTCAGGCAGTCATCACTCGTATCATGGAGGTGAGAGGGAATCTTGCTACCCTGTTCATCACAAATCCGTGGCGTATTACCGGTGGCGTCCTGACATCTTGGCACTGTGCCAACTGACGCCAGTGATGTCGGAGGGAGGGCAGTTGCAGTAGGAAGCCGTGAATCATCCTGCAGAGTTATCATGCTACTGTTGTTAAGCGTGTACTGCCACGTCAATTATGCATCGTTGGAAATCAATTCGATAACATAATATCGAGAGAATTAGATTCGATTTTCAATCAAAAATGAGTATGGAGATAACTACTGAAGAACTATTGAAGACATACGAGTAACTACCTTCTTCATTTGCATTTAAGATTTGACTTCAGATCTTTAATGCAAGTAAATTGGAAACTTTACTTGCTATATTTTTAGGTTTCCAGGGGATGTTCCAGGGTTTATATTTTCAGATAAGTAGGGCGTCAAAAGAAGGGAAAAGGATGAGGAGGTGAGCAGGGAAGAGGAGAAGAAAGAACGAGAGCTGAAAAGAGAGGAGGAGGGGAGGGGAGAGAAGCTGGTGAGTGATAAAGGTAAGTAACGAGAAAATGAGGAAAAGGAAAAGGGCGTAAGGTGAAGGAAAATGAAGACATGGCAAAACGAGAAAAAGGGAAAAAAGAACATGTGTCTGAAAAGGAATCTTTTGGAACGTGAATTTTGGAATTCCTGAAGGAATGGAAGTGACCTGGAATCTTGCAACGGAAGATCAAAGCATTTTAAGATATTCCCAAAAAAACATTTCTGGTCTCCTTTTCTCAAAATGGAGAAAATGTGGAAACTTGTTATGTAAATCATACCGAAAGGTTATGATACAATATTTCTTCCAGATGTATTGATATTACATGTGCATATTTTTCACGGTGTGATAAAAGAAGAAGAAAAAGAAGAAGAAGAAGATAGATAGATAAATAGACAGATAGATAGATAGATAGAGATAGAGATAGAGATAGATAGATAGATAGATAGATAGATAGATAGATAGATAGATAGAGAGAGAGAGAGAGAGAGGAGAGAGAGAGAGAGAGAGAGAGAGGAAGATAGAGCTAAGCTAGGTAGATAGGTAGATAGATAGATAAGTAAAGAGATAAACAAATAAAGATTAGATAAAAAAAGACATAGCTAACGAAAGGAAGGAAGGGGGAAGAGAGAAATGATTGTATATTCAATCTGTCTAGGCCAATATCATATTCAGTTTATCTGTCCTATTCTATGTCAGCAGTCATGCATCGCGAAATCTAAT
>NC_051390.1:9340938-9348438 GCF_015228065.2 Penaeus monodon | reverse complement strand
GATCTACCCATCTGTCTATCTATCTGTCTACCTATATGTATCTATCTATCTATAATGTACGAGTATATATGTGTAAATAAGTGTATGTTTTAATCCTCGTGAGCTTGCATTACAGATATTTTTTTGTTTACATCTATATAACTGCTTGTACAAGTCTAATCCACCTTGTTTTTTATACATTTATTTTCCATCGCGAAGAACTGGAGTAAAAAAAAAAAAGAAAAAAAAATCGTTCCTCACAGTCTGGAGAAAATAAACCGCCACATAAATATTTAAAAGTAGACACAGTTATTTTACAAGAGAGGGAAAAATAAACTCTCTATGTACATTCGTGATCCACCGTGAGCCTGTTGAAGGGGGGAGGATGAACGTGGTATCTGTCAAACGTGATTTCTGTGTGCGAGCTGGCGGGAAATTCTTCTATTTTGGGATATTGTTGATTTCTTTTCCCTCGTCTGTGTTTTTGGGGAAGCGCAGTGCACTTATTATGATTGTTATTGAGGTTGTTATTATTGTTATTGGTTTCGTTGATAACATCATTATCATTATTATTCTTATTGTGGTGCTGCCATTATCATTATCTTTATTATTATTATTATCCTTATTATTTTTTAAATTATTATTATTACTATTATCATTATCCTTATTATTATCATTATCAGCACCATCATCATTATTATTGTTGTTATTTTCATCATCACATTATCAGTACTATCACTAGTATTAGTACTAGTTTTATTACTATCATTATCATTACTATTATCAATAACAGTTACAATTATAATCATGACAACCATCACTATTATCATTAATAACATCATTATAACAATAACCATCATTATCATCCTCACCATCATCATGCTCATCTCCATTCTATTTACCACCACCACTTCCACAAAGAACCAGTTACCACACCGAAACGAACCGCTTCACACGTGCGTCTCTTCCTCTCGCCTCCCTTGCGTCTCACTGGCGTTCGTGGAAGGAAGGGCGTCTTTTGGGATTCCTTGGATCCGCCCGCGTCTGATCAAAGCCAAGGGCGTCGGGAATCTGGCTCTATCAGACGGCAGATGCTATCAGCGGTGCTCAGTGATCCAAGGGAGCTGTCTGGTCGCTTGGTTCGTGTTTTCTCTCTTGATTTTTAATATCCTCGTTTTCTTTTTTTAAATTTTTTGAGGGGGGGCTAGGATTGATTATGTTGGTTTGTTTGTTTCAGTAGGGGTTTGCTTGTTTTCGATCATCGACTGAATTCATTCCTAGGGATTAATTTTTTTTTTTTCGTTTTATTGGCTTTAATTTCCCTTTCCATTTTTTCTAAGTCGAATAACTTTTCCTTTAATTTTCATCTCCATTTTCTTTTTTCGTTCGTCTTTTCGTCATATCTCTTAAAAGCTGTTTGTCAAAGTTCACTCTTTTTGTATATCTGTTCAGACTTTCTTTTTCCATTTCCTATTTGTTCTTGTATCGCTGATGTCAAATTTATTTTATCTGCCTTCCACTCAACCTCCGTGTCTATCTCTATCCAACAACTCACGCCCACCAACTCCAATTCTTTTCCTTCTCCTTTATATCCCATCCTCTTTACTCGTTTCTATGCCACACCACGTGCCGGGTTTTCTCCCCCCGACCTTTGAGTGACCCAGCGTGACAACACTCCACGGTTTAACATTTGCAGCGCGGGTGACTTCGTTACCGGTGCTCATCCAGGGACATGTTGCTATTTTTGGAAACCAGCTTGTACAACGCTCATGTTCCTTTGTCCACAAGACCCTGTCGCTGGGGAAGGTCTTTCTGTTTTGTTTAATCGTGAATCTTCGGTGTCCATTTTTTCTTTTCTCTTTTCTTTGTCCTTTGATCCGTGTCTCTCCCTGTAGGATATGTAAACAATTTTCTTAATTAGTCGGGGATGAAATATTTAGCTCCTATGGGAAAACAGTAATGGCAAAGTCACTGGCAACATTTTTTTTCACTTATGGACAAATAAATGTCTGAAGTAATTTTCTACAGTGCTGATAAAAATATTGTGTGAACTAAAAATAATCTGTATTCTTATTTCACCATTAGAGAAAATATTTTTCCGAGACCTCCCAACAAAAGCCAGTTCCAGAAGTTTGTTTATGTAAAATTAATTTCCTCTGAGCCTTGGAGGGAAGAAATGCAGCGAGAGAGAGAGAGAGAGAGAGAGAGAGAGAGAGAGAGAGAGAGAGAGAGAGAGAGAGAGAGAGAGAGAGAGAGAGAGAGGAGAGAGTGAGAAAGAGAGTCAGAGACAGAGAGAGAGAGACAGCAAGCAGGAGAAAAAAAGAAAGATAGAGAGAAAAAGAGAGAGAAATGCAGATTTTCCCCAGCCCTTGATCCGCTCCCGCAGGCGGAACCTACTACATGATCAGCCGCTCACTGGGACCCGAGTTCGGCGGCGCCATCGGCCTCATCTTCTCCGTCGCCAACGCCGTCGCCGCCTCCATGTACATCGTGGGCTTCTGCGAGTCCATCAACGACCTCCTGGCCTCCTTCCACGTCAAAATCGTCGACGGCGGAGTCAACGACGTCCGGGTGGTCGGCACCGTCACCCTCGTCGTCCTCTTCGCCATCTGCGTCATCGGCATGGAGTGGGAAGCCAGGGTGAGCGGGGAGCGGGAGGAGAGGTAGATAGAGAGAGAAAGAGGGGGGGGGGTAGGAAGGGAGATGGAAGAAGGTGGGAGAAGAGGGGGTGAGGGAAGTGAAGAGGAGGAGGAGGAGGGAAGGAAGAAGAGGAGGAGGAGTAGGGGAAGAAAGGAGGAGGATGGGGAGAGCAGAAGAGGGGGAGGGGTAGGAGAAGAATGGGGAAGAGGATTGAAGAAGAAAAGAGAGAGAGAGAGAGGGGAGGAGGAGGGAAAGGGAAAAAGGTAAAAAATCAAAAGGGGAAAGATGTAGACGAATAGAGGATGTATAAATAGGGAGGAAAGGAAGAGCTTGAAAGGGAAAAAAAAATACGAAAGGCAAATATAAAAGGAGCAGGTCAAAAACTAAAACCACCATGTCAGTAAGTATTGTATTTCCATTAATAAGATTCACAACATACATTTTGCTTTTGCTTTCCGTAAAAGTTTGCAATCCCTCTTGAAAGACCGGTTCAGTTAGCATAATGTATAGTAAACTGCAAGCACAGAACGATGCAAGCAAACTGGAATGGTGCGGCCAGCTTCGCGCACAAAAAATCAGAGAAACTGGAACTTACTGGATTAGATATTCTGGGAAGACGACCTTTTACAGTTGTCAGCTTCGGATAAATATAAGTGTTCCGCCCTCGCTTTCGTGGTGCAGAGTACACGCCACGCAAATTTACTTGGGCGGTAATAATAAATAAGAAGTCAGATTCTCATCAGACCTAAGTGGGGCAGATGAAACATTTGACAAGTAAATGGTAAAACATGGATCATACATTTGAGCGAATGATAAATGACACAATAATAATAATAATAATAAAAAAATAATAATAAAAAATAAAATGTTATTTTTTTACAGGCCCAACTGGTGCTTCTAGTGGTGCTGCTGGTCGCCATTGTCGACTTCGTGATCGGAGCCATCGTGGGGCCCCTTGACGACGAAGAGCTGGCCAAGGGCTTCACCGGTTTCAACAGTAAGTGCAAGGGAAATACAAGGGGCAGCTTAAAATGTATGATGGGAGAGATCCTTTCCAAGTAACAATCATAGAGTTCAAAATAACGAAAATAATAATAATGATGAGGAGGACTGAGTTAAGAGTGATTAGAATGGCTTTATCACGAAAGAATTCTGGGGTGAGTTACGACTCGGAGCTACCATTTCGAGGCTTTATGATTTCGATGCGCGGCTCCCGACCAAGGTCCAACTCGGGGAACTGCCTCTGGATCTCCATCGTCGATTTCAGGAAGCCGATCTCCTCCTGATAGTGGCTGATGATCTGCACGTTCTCCTCCGCCATCTCGAAGACTCTCCGGATCTCCTGCTGGTGAAGCTTCACAAGGCTTTCGTATTCCTCAAGCTTGTGAAGGAGGAACACCCGGTCTTTGATGAGAGCGTCGGCACGAAGGTCCGCGTCAGTGGCACTCTGGGTTGAATCTCCAGCGCCCTCTGGTCCTTCGCCCTTTGGTTGACTCTCCGCCGTCGCTTCCCGGTCGCTCTCCAGCTTCTTCCGGAGTTTGATCAGCTGTTCCCTTTGCTGTAAAAACGAAGGCAAAGTTTATTAACATTTGGAATTAATGGCTGATCTGTATATGATAATGATTTAGCATGTAGGCCTACCGTAAGGAATTCCATTTACACATGCACCCAAAGAAAAAAAGAAAGAATAAAAACAAGTGCGTTGAAAATCAAACTGAAATAGGATTTCCAGTAATATATATATATTTTCTTTTCCAAATCGGCTATCCATAAATCGAGCTGAACTCGTGCTAAATTCATTAAACTATGATATACTTACTTAAAAAAACGATGCGTAATGAAGGAGAATGGGTCCTTTTACCATGGTTAACCCGTAAAATCTGGTATGCTGACATTAATGAGCAAATCTGGTATTTTCTGCCTACTTGACGATCGATGGGATGTTTCGCAAATCGATACGAAAAGAAGAAAAAAGACAAAAACCCAGTTCGAACAATTGGATGGTTTATTCAAAAAATAAAATAAAACAATAATGATAATGATGATAATAATGATAATGATAATAATAATAATGATAGTAATTATGATAATGATAATGGGTCTAAAACATTTAACCCACTTAAAGTCTCTTCTTCTTCCAAAGTTTTATCCACGTAATTTCTTCCTTTACCTCCTCTGTTATTATTTTTTTTGCAAGTCTCCCAAACTCCCACTAGCATTCTGTTTATCTCAGTTCATCTCACATTCGACTTCGAAACTTTAAATCCCTTACGCAGCGCCTTTTTAAATCCTCCCATTTTCAGAGAGAGAGAGAGAGAGAGAGAGAGAGAGAGAGAGCGAGAGAGAGAGAGAGAAGAGAGAGAGAGAGAGAGAGAGAGAGAGAGAGAGAGAGAGAGAGAGAGAGAGAGAGGGAGAGAGACAGAGAAATCATCCTCAGAAATCCTCCAGCCTCTTCCTCCTCCTGCGACGACCCACCTTCCTGCGGAAATACTCCTCCTCCTGCACCACGGCCCGCCTCCCGAAGGACCCCCCTGCGTCCCTGATGCTGCCCCCGCTCCCCCCGCCGCTCCCGACCCCTGAGCCAGCGCCACTCTGGGTCCCTCGGCTGCCCCTGGGGAGGATTCTGCTGGGGGGGGGGGGGGAAGGAGAAAAAGTTCATAATTAAGGAGAAAAACATGTTTATTCTCTATGTGTTTCTAGTTTCTGACATTATTATTATTAGTATCATATCCATACTATAATAATACTATTTTTACCGTTATCATTAATATTAGCATTATCTTCATTATCCCTATTTTCCCTATTCTTATTACGAGTGTCTCCATAATAATAACGTTAATAATAATTGTTATCCGTCACCCTCTTTGTGCTAATGCTACTCAACTCATTCATTTTAATCGTCTTAATATCAAAATATCTAAAGCTACGTTCCGTCCATTCAGAAACTTTGCATTTCCAGTTTAACCTAATTATGAACTAGTTAACGATCTGCACCCATTTACGTGTTATTGTATGAACAGAAACAGTAATACTAATTTCATTTCTATTTGTGGCTGTTCTGCAGCTCATCTTTGTGTACACGTTACTGTGTTTGCGTTGAACATAATATTAACCACAAGACATTTATTTTTTAAAAAGTTTATGTCTTTTCTGCTATAGCAACTTCCATTAATAATGATTTATTTTAATGCACTGTGATTTTTTTGTTGTTGTTTTTTTGGCCACTAATATAGCCTGATACACTATCAGTTACCCCACTCAGGATAATCTTGCGTCGCCGATAACAGGACTTTATCGGAAAAAAAAGTTATTTGCCGGCTTTTAATAGTAATTTAGTAAGATATTTGCCGGCTTTTAATTGTAATATGTAAGATATTTGCCGGCTTTTAATAGTAATATATAAAGATATTTGCCGGCTTTTAATTGTAATATAGTAAGATACCGTTTTTTTTTTCTTAATTTTGTATTTCATTCTTTTGGGCTTTTGAATTTTTTTTTTTTTTTTTTTTTTTTATGTAATTTAATAGTTTTCTTTAATTATTGTTCTATTTAATACGGTTACTTCGCGTTTGATTAATCTCAGTTATTTATCTAATTTGAAGTCGAACTATATTTGTTGCAAGTGCGACTGTTAAAGCAAAAGTCGGGACTTTATTATTTGCCGTATTCATTCACATAAAAGAGAAATAAAGAGAAATAGAGATAAAATGAACAGAAAATAAAATAAAATAAAAATATCACGAAACCACGAGACAGAAATTCGTCACTGGCGTCGGAATAAACAAGAATAACCCATACACAGTCAATCAAATAACAGCTACCTTAATCAGTGAATTAATTCGCACATCGAGGAAGCATAAAACACGAAATACAGCTACTTACAGCGCACTGGGCGAGCGAAAGTGCAGCAAAACGCGAGGAAATTTGAACGCCATTGTATGTCTTGTCGACTGCGTTCGTTGATCAGCGAATTTTTTTTCCTGCGTTTATTTCCTTTGTGTCATTTCTTGTTCTTATTTTATTTCGAATAGGTTGAGATTACTGATATTATTATTTCTATTTTTTTGGTTATTATTTTTAATGGGTTGTTGTTGGTATTTGATTTAAGCATAAAGCTTTTATAGGAAAATAGCTAAACGTGAATTTCAGGTCTGGAGTTAAATGTATTTTTTGAAAATTTGAATCTAAGTTTCTGTTTAAGTGAATCATTTTGAAAATATAATTAAAAATATAAGAAATCCATGTGTATAACGTACTACATGTCATGTAAATACAAAAAAAATCATATTTGAAATATTTGAAATCTTTAGGTTCAAATTTAATTCAAATTCAAGTTTGATTAAAATTTAATTAAATTCAATTTTATAAAACTCAGGGAAATGGTGTAACAGACATAGAATTTCGTGAACCATATGAATTCAGTAATGAAAGTTTACGCTAATAGATTTTACTGATTTTGAAGCCGAACGCATACGTATATATCAATAATATGTCAGTAATAGGCCTACATAGATGTTATATTTAACCGTTTTTTATCATTATTGTTTTTCATATTTCCGTCGCACTTTTCAAAAACAAGGAGAAATATATGTAATACTAATAAATAAATAGAATAAAATGAGATAAATAGGTAAATAACGAGATAAAACAATCTCTAAATGTATTCTTTGAAAAGTTAACTGTTGAAGGAAAACTGGTGTTATATAATTAACAATAGAAATAGCATTTTTTTTTTACAGACCACATCTGGGAACTTATTTACTCTCTCTCTCTCTCTCTTTCCATCTATCCCTGTCTATCTGTCTGTCTATTTATCTATCTGTCTACCTACCTACATACCTATAGAATTTGATATATTTATCTCTCTCTCTCTCTCTCTCT
>NC_051390.1:9318438-9335938 GCF_015228065.2 Penaeus monodon | reverse complement strand
CCGGCGACCCCAGTTGAACTGGGACAAAAGCCTGTAGAAGAAGAAGAAGAAGAAGATATATATATATAATATATATATATATTTTTTTTTTTCCCAACCTCATGGAAATAGGCTAAGGTCACCACCATATCATAAACTCCATCCAAACGCCTTTTCCCTTGAAGTCTTAAACGTGACCCTCAGTGCAACGCAGATTAAGGATGCCCACTTACGCAGGCACTCTCCCGACAGGCTCTCTGCAAGGACAAGCTGTATCCGTACATCGAGTTCTTCGCTCGCGGCTACGGCAAGAATGACGAGCCGTACAGAGGTTACGTGCTCACCTTCTTCATCGTCCTCGTCTTCACCCTCATCGGTGAGTGCCACGCCAACACGCACACGCACATACACATACACACAGGCATATGCATACACACGCACACACACACACACACACACACACACACACATACATATATATAATATATATATATATATATATATATATATATATATATATATATATATATATATATATATATATGTATATATATATATGTATATATATGTATATTTATTTATTTATTTATATTAATATTAATAAGCATAAGCATGTATATGAATATATACCATCAAACGATGATAAATATGAATGAAAAGTGACTAATACTGCGCGAAAAAAAGAAAAAAAGTGTATCTATCAAAATCCAACATGAGGCGTATACAATGAACGCACTCCGGCCATTACGTGCAAAAGACGATCTAGGCTAATGGAGCGGACGCATTAGAGTTCATTTAGAAATTACCGAAGACTAATTGCTTACTAAATCTGGACCCTAATCTGTATACGCAAGCAGCCATCAGCGTAATGTGAATATTAGCGAAAGGAAAAATATCGTGTATGGTATTTTGTTCCGCTAGACGAGAGGCCATTTCAGCGAAATTATTTGACTTGTGTATCACCTTTTGTTTCGCTAAACTGAGGGTCAGTTTAGCGAAACGAAATGAAACATGCATGACATTTGGTCACGCAAAACGAAGGGTCAATTAGCGAAGCGAAATAGCTCGTGTATAGCATCTTTTCCGCTAAAATAGGAAACAGTTTAGCTAAATAATATAGCCCGCGCAAGACATTAAGTTCCGCCAAGATTTAGCAAGAAAGATTTTTTTTTTAATAAAAATAAATTCAAAATAAAACAGAATAGTCTGCGCATGACGCCTCTCACGCCCTCACTTGACACCACCCCCCTTTTCAACAGCCCGACTAGACGCCATCGCGCCCATAATCACCAACTTCTTCCTGGCTGCCTACGCCCTCATCAACTTCTCCACCTTCCACGCCTCCCTGCAGCGCATTCCCGGGTGGAGGCCGACGTTCAAGGTCAGCCTCGAGGAACAACGCGTTGGGAATGAGTGATGGAAAATTGGGGTCCGGAAAGATTGTTATATTTTCATTACGATATACAAATTCGTATTCATCCTTTTTTGGGAATGTGTAAATTCATATAGAATTATATTTTACTTATATAGTGTAATTTATAATCATATATCCATATCAGACTGTAGAATTTGAATTTATAGATATCTTTATCTCTATATAATTTATATTTCAATATTACATTTAATTAAATTACAGAAAATCACTACAGGCTGCACTGGGTGTAATGCTTCAAATTTTTCTTTTTCTTTCTTTGTCGTGGTTATTAATCACGATATAATGTCAGTGTTTCTGGGGCGGCGTATTGTTCACAAGAATTCGGGTGGGGTCGCGATTAATGATGATTGCTGGGTGATGTGGGCGTGAGTGTGGTTCAGATAATTTTAACTAGTGTACTTGTGTATATACTTAAATATTTGGCGTTTAGTTCGATATGTATGTAATAAAAAATGCAGTTTATGTACATGCATTTTTTCTTCTTGAATTCTCTCACTCATCTTGAACTAGCGTCCTTGTGTATATACTTAAATGTCTGGCGTTTATTTCAGTATGTGTGTAATCAAAATTGCAGTTTGTGTACACGTATGTTTTCTTCTTGAATCCTCTCACTCATCTTGGGGGAAGGGAACGACTCTAAGGAGCATGTTTTGTCTTCGTCAGTACTACAACCTGTGGCTGAGTCTGCTGGGCGGCGTCATGTGCACAGCCATCATGTTCCTGATTCAGTGGTGGACGGGGCTGCTCACTGTGGCCATCATTATCATCCTTTATCTCGTCGTGGCACACAGGAAACCGGGTCAGTGTTAGTGGTTTTCTTTGCGGTGGTTTAAGGAATTCTTTGTATGTTTTTTTCTCGTACGTTGGTGAAAAGGGGGTGATCAGTTTGTGGTAAATTAAAGTCTTTTAAATGTATTTCTGACTTATTACATTTCACTGTTATTATATTTTTGCCAAAAGTTTTGTACTAGTTTTAACAACTTCTTTCATTCACTGTAACTTTCTTCCTCTCAATCCCGAATAATTTTAAGCACTAGGACCTCTCCCACTCTCCCGCTCACACAGAAGTCAACTGGGGATCGTCAACCCAGGCTCAGACGTACACCCTCGCTCTGAACTCCGTGGCTTCCCTGGGCCAAGTGGAGGAGCACGTGAAGACCTACCGACCTCAGATTCTGGTGCTCTGTGGGGCGCCGTCGGCCCGACCTCCTCTCCTGCACTTCGCCAACTCCATCACCAAAAATATGTCTTTGCTCATCGCCGGGCACTGCCTCAGGGTAATTTGTTTTGCTGGTGTTGTTTGCCTCTGTTTATTTTTTTGTTTTGTTTTGATGTGTTGTCTCTGTTTTAATGGTTGTTGTTGGCTTCTAGCGAGGTTGGAGATAGAGTGAAAGGTGTGGATGAAAATAAGAGTAATTTAACTGTCTTCTTGAAGTGCTGGAGAATATTCTGTAGGCGATTTGAAAATTTTCACTCGTACTGTCTTCAGCAATCACCGGGGTGTAAATAATTTACACAATACACAATTATCTTCCCAAATCTTCCCCAGGAGCAACAGCCCCACCGCGTGCGCACCCGCCTGACGGCCGAGGCAACGAAGTGGCTGGTCCGTGGGAAGATCCGCGCTTTCTACACCTTGGCCGACGGTCCCTCTCAAGAGCAGGCGGCGAGGAACCTCATGTGCAACGTCGGCCTCGGGAAGCTGCGCCCGAACACCGTCCTCATGGGCTACAAGGCCAACTGGCAGACGTGTCCACAGGAGGAACTCCAGAGCTACTTCAAGACTATCCAGTAAGCACCGTAGGATGTTGTTCCTGGAGGAGATATTGATCTGAAGTAGCGATGCTTTTTAGATTTTATCTCAATATGATACTACCTTATGCTGACTATGGTTATGATTCTTCGATTGTGTTTATATTGTCCAGCAAGCTTTATAGCTAATAGTATAAAGATTGTTTGATGTTAGCAGTATAGTTTAGACTTTTCGCAATATGGTAGCTTATCATGATAGTGATAACAATTACACTTCGATTATCTTTATGATCTCCATTAACTCCCCGGGCTGGTGATCTTGAAGGATGAAACAATTCGAAATACTCGATATATTGTCTCTTTTCCTTTTCCAGTACACTACCGTTCCATTTTTCGTTCAAAAAATACTCTAACATGCTCAGCCTCCTGATCCAACCTCCCCCAGCTACGCCTTCGACCTGCACCTCGCCGTTGGCATCCTGCGTGTGGACGGGGGCCTCGACTACTCCAACCTGACGGAGGTGACCGAGGAGGAGGAGAAGACCCTCGCTGCCTCGACCTCCTATCCTGCCGCCTCCAACAACGCCCCCTCGACCTCCGCGCCTCAACATCCCGAAGGAGGAGAAGTGAGCCTCCACCCCACCCACCTGCACGAGAAGGAGACGCAGATCAGTCCCTGTGAGTCCTGAAGGATGCCGTCGCCCGTTCGCTATCCAGGGCTGAGAGCGATGCTGTTGGTGTTGTCTTTGTTATTGTTGATGTAGCCGTCATTGTTACTAGGGTTGGCATTGTTATCACTGTTATTATTATTATTATTATTATTATCATTATTATTATTGTTGTTGTTATTAATATTATTATTATTGTTATTATTATTATCATCATAATATATAATAATAATAATAAAAAAATAATAATTTTATTATTGTTATCATTATTATTATTAATACCATTGTCATCATTATTATTGTTCTTATAATCATTATTTTTATCATTATTATTATCATCATTATTATCATCATTATTGTGGTTATTATTATCTTATTATTGTTATTTTATTTTTATTATTATTATTTATAATTATAATTATTATTGTTATCATTATTACTAGCACTATTATGATGGTGATGATAATGATTAATATTATTAACATTATCATTATTATCATCATCATTGCCTTTATTACTATTATATTTATTATTATTGTTATCATTATTATTGTTATTATATTATTGTTATTATTATTATTACTATTATTATTTTATTATTATTATTATTATTTTTTTATTATTATTATTTATCTCTATTAGTATCATTACAATTATTATTGTTGATGTTATCGCTCTTATAATGATGATTATCACCATTATTATTATAATCATTATGTTTCCTCTCACCGTTATTGTGAACTGCCATTGCCATTGTCCTTATTATTAATATCATTATTATTATTATCATTATCGTTATTAGTATTAGTATTAGTACTAGTATTATCATTATTATTATTAACATTATTGCTATCATTGTGATTATCATTTGTTTTAGTTATGAAAGGTATGCTGCTATATGGCTAAAAGAAGCTTTAGTCAAAAGCAACATCACATTTTAAAAATCTGAATTCTGAATATTCCTTTGGGCCTTTTTCTTCTAGATGTGATATGGCATTTCACTTTTTTGTTAAACACGATGCAGACAAATCCTAAATAATTGCTAAGTTTATATTTTCCCAAATTAATTTGTCTGTGTGTAGTTTTACCATAAGGTATTTCTCTACTCTCGTGTTTCTGTAACAGCACACGGTTCTATAGAATTAATGACATAATCCAACGCTCTTACTTTCCCTGTGTAACTTGCAATATCTCTTCCAGCTCTTGCGAAAACCCTAACTCACGGGTTACAAAAATTAACTCAAGGTAAAGTTAATTGGGCCACATTCACTGCAAGTCCGGATCCCAGAATGCATGGTAACGCATGACCAGTCCGAGTGCTGGATGAAATAAAATAGATAACGCCTGCCAGAAGTTTTTTTTTTTTTCAGTGGCTAGTTATTACCATGCGCTCCTCCATTACGTAGGTCTTGTGTAGTGTGCCGTTTTAGAGGTATGAAGAAGTAGCACGCATATCCAGTGTCCTCGAGTGTCTGTGTGTGGTTTCCTTTTTATCATTATTTTTTTTTTTTCTCCTTTTGGCCTCCTGCATTAGGCTGCTGTTGGTGACGGTGCTCAGAGTGGCGTAGATATGAGTTCTTTTTGCTCCTTTGGATGCTGTATGCGCGTTGATTAGCTGTCAAGTTTGCAGTTGAATCGTACGGGTCTCTCCGCTTCCGTTACCAATATTGCGATTAGCATTCACTAGTTATTTGGTTTTGAAATGTCAGTAGAGAAATTGTTATCGCTAAACCTCCATTTTTATGTTATGTTTATATATATAAATATGTACACAGACGCAGACACACACACACACACACACACACACACACACACACACACACACACACACGCACACACACACGCACACACACACACACACAAAGACACACACACACACACAAAGACACACACACACACACACACATTTCCCAAATTTAATTTAGATGGCCTGTTTATACAGAAATACGTACGGAAAAGTATCTCTTCTTGAACATGAACATAAACTCACAAACATTTACTTGAAATCAAATCCCACAAATTCACGTGACCCTGATTGCTCCGAGAGAGCCAGTCATTTCCATGAGCGACTAAACCCTCCTGACGAAGGTCCTCCTTGCCTCCCCAGCCGCCACCTCCGGCCACCTCACTTCGGTGCCCAGCTACCCGTCGTCGCCCGCTGAGGAGAGGCTTCCTTCGGACACCATCCTCGGCGTCCTGAAGCTCGCCAAGAAGAAGAAGAGTCCTACGTACAAAGGCCCTAGCGGGGAGGTCGTGGCGCCGCAGGTGGTGGACTCCATGCTTCGGTTCACGCGCAAGCAGCCCCAGGGAACTATCGACGTGTGGTGGCTCTATGATGATGGCGGTGAGCAGGGGGCCTCCTCAGATATACTCATGCGTATATCTGTATCTATATTTATACCTTTGTCTCTACCTACGTCTATATCTGTGTCTATATTTTTACCTTTGTGTCTACTTATGTCTTTATCTGTACCTTTATCTCTACCTACATCTATTCATCATCTTTCTTCTAATCCATATAACATCTGTGTATTTCTCTTACTATATATATGTATATATATATATATATATATATATATATATATATATATATATATATATATATATATATATATATATATATATATATATATATATATATATATGCGGATACGCTTTTCTCGCGCCTTCCGTTCGTCTTTACGTCTCATTCATTCTGTGTTGTAATGCACGAGTTGTGTGTATTTCATGTCCATTTTTTCTATTATATTACACTTCTAAAATCTTTCTTCCATGTGCACCACGCCAGTTGTTCATCATACGACACAGTAAGGAAAATTGCGTAGGTCTACTGAAAAAAAGAAAGATAAAAAAGTGGAAAGACAGTGTGACTCTTAAGCTTATCGACCGTAAACTTTTGCCACACGTGGTCTCTCCTTGCTTAGCCTTCCGATCATCTGGAGTTTAGAAAGACCGAATTGTCCTTTAAATACGATCAAGTTCTTCGGGAATGTAGATATTTGATTCTTTATTTTTTTCCACTATATAAAGCCACTGTCACAAAGAGAGAACATCTATACAGCAATATGCAGATCGATATGTTCTCGAGTCTCCTTGGACAACGTTTATGTGCCGAGATGAGTCACCCGGAGCTAACCTATTGATTTTCGTCTCGTTGGTCCTGGCATTGGGTCTGTGTCTGTGCAGGTGTCACAGCTTGAGCTCAGGACAGGATGAATAAATTCTGTTGTTGTGCCTATGGAGTGATGTTTATTTCTCTTTAGTGGATGTTTTTATTCTATCTTATTTTAGCTTTAATTTTTTTTTTTTCATTTTTTTTAATACGGGTTGGTCATTTTTTTTTTTTTTACTAATGGCGATGAATTCGATTATATTTCAAAAGGTGTTCATTTTTTAAATACACGTTTTCTTTATTATGATAAAACGGAGGGTCTAGGCATCATGTCTATGCATACATTATCCACACGTGTAAAATATGTCAAGGGAATATTATAATTGTAAAGGTAGGCTCAATACTTACTTATTTCTGCACATTCACGCTATCGAAGCACCTAGGTGATGCATGTTTGCAGATGTCATATTGCAGGTTATAAATTAAGTTGTAAACACATATTCTAACATTTAAACATTGTTTTGAGTCTGTCTGCCAATATACACTTTTTATCTCATTTTATGAGTAACATAAAATTATGTATTCGAAAACTGGTCATTTGTGAATGTTTTTTATGATTTACAGATCGTAAAATTACATAATGTTTTTGGAAAACTGAAGATTATCAACGTTACCCATAAACATATAACACATCTTCTATGTTTACACAGAAAATGTAATCGTTATTACTTTTTTTTTAGGACTAACTATGTTAATTCCATACATCTTGACAACTCGTTCCAACTGGTCCTCGTGTAAACTACGGGTATTCTGCCTCGCCAACAAAAAGGTAAATGTTGCATTTGCAGATAACATATGTGTTCAGAGGTGTATTTTGAGCCAAAAAATGTTAACTTCGTTTGCGTGTGAACACGAACACTCACATGTATACTTTGGAATGATTGTAATATAAGGACATGTGCAGTGTCTCACCACAAGGAGGTTCATACTAAAGCGAGCATTAGCTATTGACGTGGTTTTTGTTAGTTATTACTGTTATTTATTTAGTTGTTATTATTTTTATGATATTTTTTATATACATACTTTCATCAGTAACTGACAGAGGCACTAAGATATATGGTGATCTACATTTTATTTATTTATTTTTTTTACTCGTTTGTATAAATGTTTGTATAAATAGTCACACACACACACACACACACACACACACACACACACACACACACACACACACACACACACACACAAAAACACAAACACAAACACAAACACAAACAACACACACACACACACACACACACACACACACACACACACACACACACACACACACACACACACACACACACACACACACACACACACACACACACACACACACACATAGTGAGCTATGTAAACAGGTTCGCAATAGCTTTCGAGACCAGAAACTTTTAGATAACCACTAGTTAATCTCTTTACATGGCTTTTTACGTCTTTGGCCTACAGGTTTCCGACTACAACTAAGATATTGAACATAGTTATCTAGAGAGAAAAAACAAAACAAAAAAACTTGAAAACATGTCCTCACATTACACAAACCCTGACCTAAGATGCTCCTTGTTTTAATGATATTTCATAAGAAAAAAAAAAAAAACTCTTAAAAGTAAAAAAACTCGTTAATGACGTAACATATACATTGTGTGCATGGTGAGTTGGGAGGAGATGATGTGATTAAGTTACCGGAATTTTATGTCAGCAGAATGACGATTTAACTTTTTCAACATTTTAGTACTAATAACAGTCTTTGTGCTCAGCAGACTAGTCCACCGGTTCAGCACTAGGTCTCTCATTTTTTTGTACTTAAAGAAAGGGTCTTATGCGAAGGGTAAATACAGTCCTGTCAAATAATGTGCATTATGATTACTAGCCAGAGAGAGAGAGAGAGAGAGAGAGAGAGAGAGAGAGAGAGAGAGAGAGAGAGAGAGAGAGAGAGAGAGAGAGAGAGAGAGAGTAGATAGAAAATGAGAAAACCGAACGAAAGCACATAAAATAGAGACCATTACATAAATATATACAACTCTATATATACATGTATAAATGAATGTAAACATAATTATACACCTATGAAATACATAAGCACGTGTTCTCAGTCACCTCTTCATCTCCAGGACGATCTGGCCTCAGAACACCGGCGGATGGCTGAGTTATTATGTAAATTCAGGATTGATTTCACCGACGTCGTAATGATCCCGGATGTCCAGCGGAAGCCACGGGAGGACTCCTTGAAGGATTTCCAAAACCTTATCAGCAATTTCTTGATAGATCCTGACGAAGGTGGGCACTTTGTTATGGTAATGCTTATGGTTGTGAAAATAATGATGTGGGTAAACTTGGGTGATTAAGTATATTAACTGATGATAAGAATGATCCTAATGACTTATATATATGGTTATCGTCAGTAGCGTTGACACTGTGTCATTCATTATTCACACGTTTCATAATGCAGATGTTCATTTCATATATTAACAATTATCCGGAATGAGAACAGTTGTAACAGCTTTTTATTGCCCTTAGTTGGCTAATCCCTCGTTAGCAAATGCTTTTCAGATACCACGTTTTTATTCATCTTATGATTCGTCTTTCAACCATTTTATTAGTTTTATGATCTTCCATTTATATATATGTATATATATATATATATATATATATATATATATATATATATATATACATATATATATATATATATATATATATATATATATATATATATATATATATATATATATATATATATATTCTGTAACTGATCAGTTCCTTAGTTTTTGTCATTTTCTAATTACTTTTCTTCCAGTTTTAAAAACGCTCCGTCTCTTTTCGTGTAATTTCTCCTTCTTTCACTTTTAATAATTTTGTAATTGACCTTTTGTTTATTTTTAGTTATTATATGATTACTGTTTCTGCCAGTTATAAATCTTTTGATATCAGCCTCTGTCTCTGTCTGTCTGTCTGCCTCTGTCTGTCTGTCTGTCTGTCTGTCTCTCTCTCTCTCTCTCTCTCTCTCTCTCCCTCTCCGTCCTTCCCTTTTCCTTCACTTCTTCCTAATCTCACGCCCCTCCCCTCCTCCCCCCTCCGCAGAGACCCCGGAGCCGGCCCAGGGCATCACCGAGACAGAGCTTCTGGCGCTGAAGGACAAAACCAACAGACACATCCGCCTCCGGGAACTCCTGCTCGAACACTCCGGCGAGGCTTCGTTTATAGTCATGTGAGTGGAGCAGGTGGAAGGGTGGAGGAGGATGTGGAGACAGGGTGGTAGAGAACGTGGAGAGAGGGTGGTGGAGGATGTGGAGAGAGGGTGGTGGAGGACGTGGAGAGAGGGGGCGAGGTGGGTTAGGGGTAGTTTGTGGATGAGGGATGAAAGTAGGGGGATGTGGGAAAAGTGGAGGATGGTGGAGAGCGTGCAAAGTGGAGGGATGTAAGGTGGAGGTGTGTGGAGGGGGTAGATTGCAAGGGATGTGGAAAATGGTGGAGGGCGTGGAGAGGATGAATGAAAAAAAAAAACATAAAAGAAGATAGCCTAGGTTGGAGTTGCAGAATAGAAACCCTTGCTTAATAAGAATATACTCATCAATATCGATCGAGTAAATGATTTAACTACAACATTTCTTTCCTCCAAGATATTCAAGATAAAATACACAACAAGAAGATCCATCCTTTTGCCTAAAAATAAAACTCAATACTCTCTCCCTTTCCTCAAGACAAAACACACGGAAATAAACCTATCCTCCTGCCTTAAATAAAACTCACCACACGTTCCCCTTCCCCCGCAGGACGCTCCCGATGCCTGTCGTAGGAACGGTGTCCGCGTGGCTCTACATGGCCTGGCTGGAGACGCTGACCCGCCAGATGCCGCCCTTCCTCCTCCTGAGGGGCAACCAGTCCTCGGTGCTCACCTTCTACTCCTGAGATGGATCTTCAGTTATGTACATGGATATTGATATCTGTATATATGTGTGTATGTATGTGTGTATATATGTATATGTATATATATATATATATATATATATATATATATATATATATATATATATTTATGTATTTATGTATGAATATATATACGTGTGTATATATATGTGTGTGTGTGTGTGTATGTAAACACACACACACACACACACACACACACACACACACACACACACACACACACACACACACACACACACACACACACATATATTATATTTTATATATATATATATATATATATATATATATATATATATATATATATAATATATATATATATATATATATATATATATATATATATATATATATATATATATATATATATATATATATATATATATATATATATATATATATTATATATATATATATATATATATATATATATAGATAGATAGATAAGATAGATAGATAGATAGATAGACACACACACACACACACACACACACACACACACACACACACACACACACACACACACACACACACACACACACACATTATATATATATATATATATATATATATATATATATATATATATATATATATATATATATATATATGTTTGCATGTATGTATATATATTGAGCAGAATTTCAATCCACTTAGAAATCAACAGGTAAAACCAGTGATTATGACCGTCCATTGGCTAGACACATAATACTAGAATTACCTTAGGATGAATGCAGAAAAAACTAATTGAATATTGATGATCATGTAGATGGAAACGGTTGTGATCCATGAGGATATAAATCTGTAATTAGTTTCATCATATCGAGCTATCATCGGGTGATGAGCCCTTGTAGATATATTTTTAAATTATTACTTGCATTATTGTTATTTCAAAACTAAGCCATCAATCAAAGTTAGAATGAGCGAAATATTGAAATAATCCAACATTATTATACAACATTATCTTCCTGTTTTGTAAAAAAAAAAGTATAGGGCATATTTGTCAATGATGAATGTATTTTTTTTAATATTACACATAATGAGCTGATATATATATTCGTTATGTTAAAAAACTAAGAATTGTTTTCAATCTTTTTGAAGGTGCATAAATATTTATTCTCTGTTGTATACATTCCACGAATATACGACGAATCCAACCAACCACTTTTATCATACGTTAAAAAAAGGATAACATACTCTCCATGTTGGGACCACATGCATTAGCCACATAAGGATTCAATTTACAGAAACACATTTCGTTCCTCTGGACTTGTTATGTATTTGTATCTTCGTCACAGAACGTTTAGTGAGATAATACATTGTTTACGCTTGTTAAGAATATTACTTCGTTTGTTTACATGATAATGTTGCCATTTCGAAGCTGGGGAATAGCACAGATATTGGTTTATTTGCATCTGTGTTGTTTATCTTTAAAAACACGGTGAGAAACACAAACGACTCAAGGCAATCGTAAACAGGGTTAACTCCATTGTTTATAAGTGTCATTTTCCCTCCTCCTAGTACATTTTCAGCTCCTTGTGGTTTCCTGTGGCTGAACAACAGTGGACCAAATGAGGCATTTATTTTGACCGTTGCCAAAAAATGTAAAAGAGAAACCCGAGACAGCCGATTCCCTGTGTTGAGGCCCGTGGGGGAGGCGTGAGAGACATACACTACATTTTTTTTCTTTGTCTCGTGAATTCTGAGATAAGCCATAGATCACGTGAACTTTCAAAAGCATTTTTCTCCGGCGCAAAAGGCGTTTATCTTTTGTCCGACACATGAACTGTTATAAATCACATGGCTTGGCAGAAAACACGTACAGCATGTCATAATTCACCTGACGTGTCAAATCTTGTCTTCTTATAGGAGGTTGGATTGCTATGAAACTGTCACAGACTGTTTTCTTTAAAATCTTTTTAATGTCACAGCTCACGCGAACATTACAAACCATAAAACTTTTAATGAAACTTCCAGATGTGTCACAAACGATGTATTCTGTCGCACACTACTTACCGACAATACAATTTGTCACAAAGTCTCTGTTCTTTACTAAGAAGTCTTTCTGCTGTTCAGTTACTCCTCTCACGGCCGACTCGTCTCGCGTCCACCATTCATCTCCTCACTTGTCATTCATCCACGGCATTACGAGAGGCTGTTTCATCTCCTATTCCCTTCGCGAAGACGTATCATTTCCTTGAATCACTGCGCCGTCTTGTTCTTGTTCATTACGCAGTTTGTATTTCCCCTTTTTTATTCTTATTTCGGGTGGATGCTAAGTTGCGGGTTTGACTTGGCATCTCTCTCTTTTGTGGTCATTTGTTTCATTTTCTTTTATCTCCCTTTCATCCTTTCCGGCTCACCTCCGCAAGGAATTGCTGTCTTATATGTCTCGTCTCCTTGACCTCTATTTTCTAATGAAATAACACTATATTGACGATGTATTGTAAATAGATACAAAATATGTATATGTCGATAAACGTATATTATACATATACATATTATATATATATATATATATATATATATATATATTATATATATATATATATATATATATATATATATATATGAAACATGAGACTTCCATTTGTAGTTCCCACCGTATACTCGAATTGTAGGTTGCATAATAAATGTTGCAAAAATACTCTGAACTCTCTCTACCCATAAACAGTTTATTCTTCGGCCTTTCCATACACAAAGCCCGAAAGAGTAACACTTTATCACAAGAACTAAAGTCATGCTGCATCGGAAAATTCCCTGGACTCTCTTGTTTACATCTTGGAAGACACGACAATTCTCCCTCTGGAAGGATCTGCTTTCCACTCTTTCCGACGATATTTTTCAGTGAGTCACACACACACACACGCACGCACGCACGCACGCACACACATACACACACACCCACACACACACACACACACACACACACACACACACACAAACAAGAGAGAGAGAAGAAAAGAAGAGAAGAGAAGAAGGAGGAGAGAAGAGAGGAGAGAAGAGAGAGAGAGAGGAAACAGAGAGGAGAGAGAGAGAGAGAGAGAGAGAGGGAGAAGTGGAGAGAGAGAGAGAGAGAGAGAGAGAGAGAGAGAGAGAGAGAGAGAGAGAGAGAGAAGAGAGAGAGAGAGAGAGAGAGAGAGAGAGAGAGAGAGAGAGAGAGAGAGAGACTTGCAAATAATTAAGACTTAAAGACCGACGGAAAATCTCCCTCAAGGTCGACCCTCGCCGAGAAAAGGAGACGGAGGCGAGTCTGAAGGTCGACGGAGAAACGGTCCGGCTTCCGTATTTTATATTCTCTCTCTGTCTTTCTTTCTTTCACTCACTTCCTTTCTTCTATCATATTTCCTCTCAGTCTTCTTTTTTTTTCTCTTCTTAGTTTCCTGTTTTTTTTCCTGCTTATCTTTTTTTTTTTTCATTCTCTTTCCCTTCTTCTCGTCCTTCTCTCATTCATTTTCTTCATTCCACGCATCTTTCCTTGCTTCCCGCTTATTCCTTTTTTCTCTCCTCTCTTCTCTTTCTTCCTTCTACTCTTCGTGTATCGTTCTCTCCTTTTCTCCCTCACATTTTTTTTTTACACAATCCTTCTTAACTTCCCTCTTTCTCTCCTTTCCTCTCTTCCTCTCTTCTCCTCATTTCTACCTTTTTCTTCCTTCCCCCTTCCCTCCCTCCTCCCCCCACCATCCCTCCCTCCTTCCCTCCTATGCTCCCATTCCCTCCCTCCTATCCTCCCCATCCCTCCCTCCTATCCTCCCCATCCCTCCCTCCTTCCCTCCCATCCTCCCCACCCCTCCCACCCTCATCCCAGAACCCCAAGCCCAGCATCTCCCCCCCATCCTTCACCCCTTCATGTACAGCGTCTCGAGATGGTCCCGAATGGCGTCCGAAACGTGGTGAATGGGGAAATCCGTGACGTAATCCTGTGTGGCAGGGGGGGGCCTCTTCTCGGAGCGTGGCAGGGGCATCTGGCTCACGGGGGTCGCCAGGGGAGCCGTGAAGAAGTAGGTGTGGAGCAGCGCCTGTGAGGGAAGGTGGAGATAGGTGATAAGGTGGAAGGGACATGGGTGGACGGTGACGGAGGTGGAGGGAGATAAGGTGACGGGGCTGGCGGCAGGGTGGAGGCGAGATGGGGGATTAGATATGGACGTGGGGTTCGGTGTGCCTGACTTGATGGTCTTTGGCATAACAACATATACATAAGAACATACACAAATACATACAAACAAACACAGACAAGCAAACGAACATATATACATACATACATTTATATATATATATATATATATATATGTATATGTATATATATATATATATATATATATATATATATATATATATATATATATAGTGTGTTGTGTGTGTTTGTGTGTGTGTGTGTGGTTGTGTGGTGTGTGTGTGTGTTGTGTGGTGTGCGTGCGTGCTTGTGTGTGTGTGTGCGTGCGTGGTGCTGTGTGTGTGTGTGTGGTGCGTGTGGTGCGTGCGTGCTGGTGCGTGTGCGTGCGTGCGTGCTGTGTGTGTGTGCGTGCGTGCTGCGTGTGTGTGTGTGCGTGCGTGCGTGCGTGTGTCTATCCATCCATCAATCTGTCTACCCTTCCATTTATTCCCTAATCTATACACTCACACACACCTTTTTGGCAGATATCCTCTTGTCCGTTGAATATATCAGAAACTTTTTGATGAGATCCATGGCGTCAGGCGAAGCATCGGGGAGAACCTGAAAACAAGGAAAAAAAAAAAAAGACTTTAAAAATGACGGCAAATTATATCTCATCTCGAACTAAAATATTCTTGGAATTCCGAAAGACTCGCTTTTGCTTTACATTATTTATCTTGATGGTGTCCATTACCATTATTACTCTACGTGCAATCCACCGCGCTGGCTATGCTCTTGCAATATATATCTGTGTACAGCATGCAACACCTTCCTTAGCAATGTTCAAGCTCATTTCGTTAATGATACAGGTGTTAAGGGATTATAAATCTACATTTTTTTAAAAGACTGCATGAAAATATTCTCAAAAGGAGGGCGTGGTTTATTTCCTTATTATTTCGTCTCTTCCATCTTCTAATTATCTATTGTTATCTCTCTCCCTCCCTTCTTTCCACATTTTCTTTTATCTTTCCTTTCGCCTTTTCTCCCTCCTTCCCTCCCTTTCTACAGTTTCTTTTATCATTCCTTCCTCCCTCCTTCACTCTTTCTTCCATACTTTCTCCCTTTTACCAATATTTCCTCCCTTATTGACTCCCTTCTTTCCTTCCTTCCTCCCTCTTTTTCATATCATTCCTCTCTCCCTTCCTCCCCACCTTTCTTTCTTCCATCTTCTCTCTCTCCCTTCTTCCCTTCCTTCTTTCCTCCCTCCCTCCCTCTCTCCCTTCCTTTTGTTCAACCTCCTCGTCTTTTTCCGTTCCTTCTTTCTCCCTTCCTTCCTTTTGTTCAACCTCCTCGTCTTTTTCCGTTCCTTCTTTCTCCCTTCCTTCCCTCCTCCGTTAGAATCCTGCCCAAGGGTTCGAGATTAAAGGGAAAGGGACGTCAAATCGAATTCGTGACGTAAAACCGCGGATCATATGAGGATCCTGAAGAAGAAGAAGAAGAAGAAGAGGAAGAAGAAGAAGAAGAGGAAGAAGAAGAAGAAGAAGAGGAAGGAGAAGAAGAAGAAGAAGAAGGAAGAAGGAGGAGGAGGAGGAGAGAAGGAGGAGGAGAAGATGAAGGAGGAGGAGGAGAAAAAGAAGAAGAGGAAGAAGAAGAAGAAGAAGAAAAAGAAGAAGCAGAAAAAGAAGATGAAGAAGAAAAAGAAGAAGAAGAAAAAAGAAGAAGAAGAAGAAGAAAACAATGATAATAATGATAATAATAATAATAATAATAATAATAAGAAAATGAATAAGAATAAGAGGAAGAAATAGAAGAAGATGAAGAAGAAGAAGAAGAAGAAAAAGAAGAAGAAAAAGAAGAAACTAGGATGAACAATAATAATAATAATAATAATAATAACAATGAGGAGGAGGAGGAGGAGGAGGAGAGGAGGAGGAGGAGGAGGAGGAGGAGGAGGAGGAGGAAAAGGAGAAGGAGAAGAGAAGGAGAAGAAGAAGAAGAAGAAGAAGAAGAAGAAGAAAAGAAGAAGAAAGAAAGAAAAGGGAGAAGAAGATGATGATAATGAAGAAGAAGAAAACGCAGAAGAACAAGAAGTAGAAAAAGGAAAATAAGAGGAAGATTAATAATAATAAAAACAGGAGGATACCGAAACACTAGCTTGTTCAAATGTGAGTTCAAACTATAAAGCAGAATTACAACTATACGTTCATATTCAGAGTAAAGGCGTTTTAACTTGCACTTTACCTTCGTCGATAATGTATGATTTTTATTTTGTACATGAAATGACCTAAAACATGTGCTGTTGATACTAGGCTCTTTGGAATGTACGATTTCCGAAAACAGCAGAGAAAATATTGATCTAAATTTACTTCTAAAAATTTGTGTCGAAAAAAAAGGAAAAAGAAAAAAATTCTCTCCTCTTTCATCATTAACAATAATTATAGCAATCACATAATTATCAGAAAACTTAAATATGTCGAATATGAAGAAAATAAAGA
>NC_051390.1:9308641-9313641 GCF_015228065.2 Penaeus monodon | reverse complement strand
GCATAAGTATATATTCTTTATCTTGAATTTGAATATAAAAGTACATTGTTCCTGAAGTTGTTTGCATTAAAGATAGGCAGTGGTCCAAATCTCACCCATTATTTACTAATAAAAAGATATATTTGAAATCAGAAAAAAATAGCTGTAATGTTCTTATTTGGATAAATATAAAAACCCTAGAAAACCTATTGAGTTATTAAATCTAATCCATTAGCAAGAAAACCTTTCATGATTCAGTCAGATGCTGCATATTACTAAAAGATTGATTATAAATAAGCCTTGTTATTTAATAATTGTGATAGTAAATCAAGCTGTGCATCCAAAAGATATTTAACAGAAGACCATAGACTGTTCTGCTTAACATGAGCATCAATTGGCATCATTATTCAGATCAAAGAATACTGAACCTCTTCATCTCATGTCACAATAAATATAAATTATTCTGTAATAATAGTTTTTAATTTTTCAATTCTCTCATTGCTTTTGTATATTTTATGAATTTTAGTCATGACAATGAAGGCAGCCCACATTTATCCATTCATTTACTTTCAACAAGCAAGATGTTGAACAGGATTCAGTAAATAAAGTAATGGTCAATGGTTACACTTTTATTTTTTCATCTTTTTGGTATAATAGAATGTCAAGTGATCATTTTCCTTTGTAACCTACACAACATACATAACCACATTAACTCAAGACTTATGCATGTGCAAGAAGAACTAGTTTTTCATTCTACACCTATACTACAGAAATGTGTTAAACCTAGCAAATCAGTGGCTTACACTTCTATACATAAAACCTAATGTCAGTATTAAAAGAAAAAAAAAAAAAAAAACATAACATAATGTCACTGGACAGAATAAAAATAATAATAATGAGCTTTAGTTAGCACTTTGCCCAATGAACATTTACATAGAATAAGAATACTTTTCTAAGTGTGTGAGAGGGTACAAACACACAAAGTCAAATATTCTTTACAGAGGAGAAAGAAAGAAAAAAATATGAACACTTTTACATCTTACTGAGGAGTTGACAAGACTGTCTCCCTTCCAGCTATATAAATAAAAGAGCACATCACTTTTTGAAACTTACCAAAATAAAACCAAAGTATACGGAGTATTCAAAAGGAGTTCAAAGATATGTGAAATACAACTGTTCTCTCTATACCTGTATTTTTGTTTATACTAATTACACAAAATAGTGTACAAATCTATGCATTGTTTGTGAGGGAGGAAATGTATTCTTGTTTAGTACTTAATCCTACATTTTAAAACAATATTTGGTTCATAGACTATGCTTGAATTTAACAATTATTCATCAACATTCAGCACAGGACAACTCCATAAATCTTACTGAAATACATTTATATGTCTAAGTATGCACATATACCAAATATGTATAAGGGTGACTTACTCACGTCTTCCTCCTCATCTGTTGTATTTTATTAAAAATATATTGGCTGTTTCTTCTTTTCTATATAACTATATCACAAATATTGTTCATCTAACAATATGAAGAAGGATATCTTGTTTACATAGAGTTCAATACACTACTCAAAATTCAAGGTCTTTAAACTTTTAAAGTTTGATAAAAATAAGGAAATATCCTGTTTTTATTACAGAATGATTATCATTTGATGCATGCATGCAAAATATCTCTTACAGCCTGTCTCACATTTCATTACTTTATCCCTTGAGCCACTTTCTACTTATGAGCATGCAATAATGATAACAATCAAATGCAGTAAACCATAATACAAGAAAACAAATTGAGTTAACAAACTAAATAAGAAATAAGTTTTCAAAATTGATGACAGCACGCATTAGTTTGGAGAGGTATAATTACTGAATACTGAGTGACAACAGAAAATGCCCATGAGCTCTATGGCAAAGACAGTCATTACATCTGCCTGGCTAATTCAATAGTCTAAAGTTTCAAAAATTCTTTTCAAGATTGGCTTCATTATATCTTGAAACACAGACATCTTTTGCATCAGAGAGCAACAATATTCACCAAAACACTCACTTATCTTTATAGCAAGTATAAAACCTATATCTAATCAGGCTGCTCCAGTACCGACCTTGTAATGCCCATCGTGCTTTGTACAAAAATGGTGGAAATGTGTAGCGATGCACCTGTTTATGTGCCGTGTGTGTACCTGCTTGCATTTATATGTTTATGGGAAATATAGCAGCCCTACATTACTAAAGTTATAATTACATTAAAAAAAACAAAAAAACATTGAATTCCTCTCCTTTTATTTTCTGATTACAAGCTCTTGCCTCAATATATTAAAACCTCAATTCAAAATCTAATAAATCACACACAAAAAAAAATAATAATAAATAAATAAAAAATAAAAAAAGTAAAAATAAAATTACATGAAAGCTGATTGTGACATACCTACTCTTACCAATTTTACACACAGTAAGATTTTTCTTATAAAGAAAATTTTATGATAAGGATTTCTGACTAGTTCCTGTTCATAATATAAGTCTCACTATCCTGGTTTTAGTATTCTGCACAGAATTTATATTCAATGAAAGTCTAAAAAGATATTTACTTATCTGGAATAGGAGCACAGAATGTAATAAAGCTGTAAACTGATATGGCAATGTATTACATTCCAACCAATAAAATTATAATTTCTCATGATAATTAATCAATTCAATTTTTTTTATCTGATTCTCGATTATGTTAAATTTATCAATTAACCATTTACTTCTTAAGTGAAGCCAAAGTGCATCCATCCATGTAAAAGAACACCTTCACAATCCAGTTGTAATCCAGTGCTTACAAACAGGTATAATCAATCCATGACTTTTACCTTTTGTTTGTAATGGTAAAGTATTGCTATTACAAAAACATTATGGTCCTTCACTGAAAATCAGCTACTTAGATTACAAAGCATATGTATCATAAGATAATACACTATAACAAATAGAATCTCAGGGTTTACAATATAAATGAACATGCAATTAGTGACTTTTAATGCAGATTTTTAAAAACTACTCTCAATCTGTCTCATATCGTCCTCATCTCACATATCCCTTTATTATGATGTAATTAAGATTTCAATACATTCTATCTAAAAATGAGAACCAGAAATGAGATCAAAGTTTTGTATCATTTCCTCACGCCAGAGGCACCATTATAAAATGACATTACATGAATTATAATTCACGTTGAAAACATGTCTGATTTCTTTTAATAGGAAACATATTCTTACAGCTAGAAAATAAAATCTTAAGTCTTAAAAAATTAACAAACCAGTAGATTATAAACTGGTGGAAATTACCCTACACAAGTTCATATAACAAAGTATCAGTCTTTAAAATAAATAAGTATCACAAAACATGTATTAAAAAGGGAATGCAACATTTCCAACAAAAAAATGCACATATCAATACTGTACAAATCAAACTCTAAAAAAGTAAGAGTCTGAGACATGATTTTTCTTTTACAAAAGCCAAGGTCCAAATATGCATGCACAAACATATATAACTTATAGGCCTTAAACTACTTTCATTACGATCATCAAGTTTATGGGAAAAAATGCACATTTAATTGCCCTATGCTGAAAAATTTCTATCAACAAATGCAATATGGCACAAGCAACAACAATCATTTGTTGTTTGAGAATAATAATCAGTATCACTAACTGGGTGACTTCAAAATTTTTCAAAATTTCCATAACACTAAGTAAAATACAACTCTTTCTGTACTTTCTTCTTAATAATATTTGTTCAGGTCATTAAATATGTTTGGACTAAGACAGGCTGCAATCTGGAGATATTCCCAGAAACACACATTGATGTTTGTTCCATAATGTAACCTCGATCAGTCCTTCTTTTCATGCTGAGGCTCTTCTGAAAAATAAAAATGGCTGTGTGAACATTATCATACAACAAAATATGAATCTAAACCCTTTATGTCTGTACAAAATTTGATGTCTTTGTAAAAAAAAATCCATTACCAATCCACCAAATCTGCCCTAACTGTAAATAAAAAAGGACACTCAAAGACAATTAAAAAACCCTTTTACAGAATAATGCTTTACTTTGCTCAACAAGATATAATTAAAGGGAACAGTCTGGTGTGTGGAAGGGGAACATGGATGAGAAAAAACATGGAGTATACCACACAGTTGCTAATAGAATTACACAGTCACTAAGAGGCAGGGAACACAAACTGTACAACTGGATCATGGAGAGGAGAGGACCCACAAGGGAAATGGGGATATGGAGATGACACTGTGGGTGTGGCTGGAGGAACCTTACAAAATGCTGCTAGTTATATTCATGAACACTAAATATATCTCACTGATATTGAAAAAGATGCAGGAAAAAAGCCTGTTTACAACTGTAATACATTTACCAGTAGTAAATACATCAAAACAAATCTTTATTACAGATATTTACTTAGCATTATAGTAGGCATAAATCTGCATAGTCTCACCATTTAACTTATGAAGAGGAAGTATTCTATCTGTATTTAATATTTATTTTTAAAATGAACCTGATACACTAAATTTTCTAGCTTTTTATGATATATAATATTTAATCCACAGTTGGGTTTTCTCACCATAAAATCCCAATGCTCACAGAATTCTTACTCCTAAACACTAAAGCAGTAAAAATATTACACACAGATTAATACAAAAATGTTAAACTACTGCACTTTATATATTTTTACTTTATGCAAAGTAAGTGAAAAGTAAACATATTCCTAAAAGACACACAAGTCTGAATAAATAAGAAATACTTCACAAATAGTCTTTCACCCGGATAAACTCATTTCATAATGTTTAAATGCTATATTATTTCAATAGTCTTTTCTAAATACACACTCTCTCAAGGATGCAGTCTTTGTACAGTGAGAAACTCAATCTTTTCTGTAACTTACCTTCCTCCTCGTCTGCATCCATAATATCAGAGCACCAGATGGAGTAGCAAATCAGAGAGAGAAAGCCAAGGGGGAGGCCAAAGAGCACAGCTGTC
>NC_051390.1:9306093-9308541 GCF_015228065.2 Penaeus monodon | reverse complement strand
AGGGACAACGCAAACACACGCACACACACACACACACGCAGGCTAGTAGTCCACAACCCACGAACCCACCCTGTGCATGATATGATGACGGTGCAGGAATGCGACGCCCGACAGCAGCATGGTCATGTACGACTTGACCTGAGCCGGGGTCAAAGGTCGGGCAGCATCCCGAATCATCTCGCCGAGGTCCCCCAGCATCAACTCACACACCAGGACAAAGCCGGCGCCCTCCGCGAACACGTCCAGGAGGCGCACCACCTGGGGGAGGGGGGAGGGAGAGAGTGAGACACGGGGGGAGGGAGAGAGAGTGAGACACGGGGGGAAGGCGGTGAGAGAGACACGGGGGGAGGGGTGAGAGAGAGAGACACGGGGGGGAGGGGAGAGAGAGAGAGAGAGAGAGAGAGAGAGAGGAGAGAGAGAGAGAGAGAGAGAGAGAGAGAGAGAGGGAAAGAAAGAAAGATAGAAGGAAAGAAAGAAAGAAAGAAAGAAAGAACGAACCAGAAAAAAGAAATCAGAGATGTACATGAACGGGGGATAAATCATGAGGAGATACATCTGGCAAACAGAAAGCGAAAGATGAACGATGTAAAAGAAATAAAAGCAACTGATTAAGTGAAGTAGAACAATAACAAGAAAAAAAGAATAAGAAGGAGAAGGAAAATAAAGAACAAACGTGGTGTAAACATTTCCACTGAATATATTGTGTAACGCAACGATATATTTTACATTTTGTCAGTATGGAACTGTCACACACACACTCCACTCTCTTGTGCAAAACCTTTCCCACATAACATTGCATAATCACAATAGGACACTGACCTCAGTAATTAATTAGCTATTTCTAACCCAAAAAAAAAAACTCCGCAGGTGAGGAATCTTCATAACAATTCACAAGAACAGCCACCAATTATGCCGCAGGAATGAATACATCAACTACCCGGAAAAAAATAAATACTAAGCAGTAAAGTCTACCAGGCAGTGTGGTACGTGGTAGTCTGGTATGGACTGCAGTTCGTGGCAACCCTCTACGTGCAACAAGTCCTGCATGCAATGGAGTGTGCGATAACCGCGAGAGTGATGGGGGGGACGTGTTAGCCATACATGGCTCACGGCTTCTCGTGGCAAGCGACTTAAAGAGAGAAAGGATGTTAGTTTGTCTTCTTTGGTTTGTAGGCTTTTAAGACAGACATGCAGACACATGCTTACGCACATGTGAGTGTATATATATATTTATATATATATATATATATAATATATATATATATATATATATATATATATAATATATATATATATATATATATATATAATATATATATATATATGATATATATTATATATATATAATTATATATAAATATATAATATATATATATGTATATATATATGGAAGAAAAAAAACACAATACAAAAACTAGATTTATTGAAAATGAGACTACAGTTTCGAAATCCAACCTGGATTTCATCCTCAGGTCTGAAGAGGAAAGGGAGAGGAGGGGGCTATAAAAGAGAAATAGGACAGGCAACGCGGTAACCCGGTGCAGGTGAGGACAGACATCAGGTCGGAGGATCGGGCGGAATTGAATTGGGTGATGTGGGAAGCGAGGAGACTATCAGCAGGAGAAAAGCCGCTGTTCAAGTTGAAATTAGGCAGCAGCTTTATTAGGGAGGATTCCACCAGTCTGCGGGTGTGGACATCAACGGAAGGAAAGACAATCCGCGCCGCTGACCAGTCCATCTGATGGCTAGTGTCCCACTGATGGCAAAAGAGGGAGTTGTTGTTGTATCCCCTGGATATAGCATACATATGTTGAGACAGACGCTTGCTGAGACTGGCGCCTGTTTCGCCAAAGTACTGCTTATCACAGGAGGCACAAAGAACAGCATAGGTGCCCACCTTCGAGGTAGAGGGAGGGCTGGTATGGACCAGGTTGCGACGGAGAGTGTTCACCTGGTGAAAGATCAGTTGAGATGGTGAACAGGGCGACGGAGACAGTAGATCTCCTCAGTGTAAGGCAGGCTGAGGACGGGCAGGTGAGGAGTCCATTTAGGAGGCGAGTTGTGGTAGAAGGTACGCCGTGCCCTGGATAACGCGACGTCGAGAACATGACCAGGGTAGCCCAGTTTGGAGAACGAGCGACGCCGGAAGTCAATCTCTCTATCCACGTACTGGGGGTAACAGAAGCGGAGAAACAGCAACACCTCTCTTAACATGGAGAGGATGGTATGGGAAGTGTATGTACATACCACTATGCATAGGCTTCATGTATATGGAGAAGGAGAAGTGGTCAGCAGAGCGATGAACCAGGGTGTCCAAGAAAAAGAGGTTGTTATCAACCTCCCATTCCACCTTGAAACGGATGGAAGGAGAGAGAGAGCTCAGCTGCATCAGGAAATCCGAAAACAGGGCAGGGTCATGAGGCCAGAGAACAAAGACGTCGTCGACAT
>NC_051390.1:9293593-9296093 GCF_015228065.2 Penaeus monodon | reverse complement strand
GGGGAAAGAGTGAGGAGATATGGAGAGAGAGGAGGAGTGAGGAGATATGTAGAGAGAGAAGGAGTGAGGAGATATGGAGAGAGAGGAGGAGTGAGGGAGATATGGAGAAAGAGAGAAAGAGGGAGATAAGGGGGGACAGGGGAAAGTGAGAGAATGTTTGTGCTGAAAGGAAGAGAACAAAGGGATGAAAGAAATAAAGAAAGAATGAAAAATGTAAAATGAATATAATATTATGCTATAATTCGAATGGCATATACAACAGGCAAGAGGAGAGGCTAAACAGAGATGGAGACTGAAAGAGAGAAATGAAGATAGGAACTGTAGAAATATGGAATTAAGAGAAAGAGAAGATTGACAAATTTAGAGAAGGAAACAAAAATAAAAAAGAGAGAAACTGAGGGCAAGAATGGGATGATGTGAATTAATTAGAGAAATGTAAAATAAGGAAGAAATCAAGGGTGGGAAAGAAGAAAATAAGAAATGTTAATTGAATGAGGAACAGAGGGGGAAAAATATTGTTGACAATATCATGATTCAGTGAACAGGACAGGCAATAATACAAATCATAGGCCTAACACAGGTGACTGCCAGAAAGATAACTAACAACTAAAGGCTTGTTTTCTGTTTAAATTTTTTCTTCTCATTTTAGCATTTTTATAGAAATTGATTTTTAATTTACATATGTTACCAGCGAGAGAGAAGAGAAGATACTTTTTTATGGTATTTACATATATGGAACTTCAGAACTTGTTTACAAAAAAGGGTATAAGTGAATGAGATTAGTGTTGTTCCACCTCAAATTATTGAAGAAATCATACTTTGGGTATCATCATTTCATACGCATAAGTTACCGTACCAGTCCATCACTTTAGAAATGTGTGATGGATGACACTTAGCTCGGTAAATCTGTTTAAGAAAGAAAATAATTGATATGAATCATACTACATATTTTAAGGTGAAAGAAGACTACTCAGAATGCAGAATGAGAGTCTGGCAAATAGCCAGTTTATGCTGTGAATAGTTAATTAAAGTCTCCATAGAACTACAACTCTTGCATAATAATCTTAGGCTACTATGCCTTTTGAATGATAATCAACATTCATCTCTTGGTAGATATATAGATGAGACTGTTATGGCTTTGGAAATGTGACTTTTACCTTATTTTGTTTGTATTCTTTAATGGAAGGCCTACAAAGTAAAGTCCAACTTTATAGCAACACAGTGTCAAAGGAATGCCACAACCTCTGTCCTTTGTGCTCTAGCAAAGCCCGACAAACTTCCACCAGTATTCTAGCAAGACAAAGCTTCGACTGTTCCGCATTTGATGGTAAATCATCAGGGCTTTATCTTACCAGAATATATGTGGTGAAGATTTGTTGGTGTTTGCCAGAGTGCTGAGGCGAGTGATAGATGCTCGGATGATTTTTAAAATTTATGTTTATGAATATAATCTTTATAATTGTTTTTTTTTTTATTATTGTGAATGCAACAGTGGTAATTTGAATTATTTGCTGTTAGTTTGTGCTCATGTCTTTTAAAAGAGCTTCAGATGTTTGGAGGATAATCTTATCTGATTCCGTGCAGTTTACTGCAATCACTAACTGATATATTGCAATTTTATTGTGATAATATAGAGATCTTATTTGTATGCTAACAAAAATTCACACCCTTTTGCTTTACATACCATTTTGTATAGCACAGAGAAACACCATATGTTTTGATATTAGGAAAACTCCTTTTATGAACAAAATATGTAACTGATGTTTTTTGTCCAATTAGGATTGCGGTTTGAATAGATTTATTTACAATATATTTGCAATGAACATTTGATGTACTTTTGATGCACATTAGTATCAGAGTAAATTCATTTCATTGCAAAATTATGATTTTAGACATGGCAGTTGGTATTAATCAGTGTTCTATATTTGTTTCATGTACCAATTATTAGAAACTGCACCTTTTTATTGATTTTACTGTGAAGAAAAAAAATCAGCTCTTTAATGTTATGAAGTTATTACTTGTGATTTAGGAACCTATCGATAATGATTTTATTATCTTCATTGATGATGAGATTGTATTTTTATAGATGTGAAGCAAGAATGTTATTCTGATGCTAGTGAGAAAAAGAAGACAAAATCTGTGTTTGTGCTCTCTGTACATGGCAGACTGGACTGGCTCTATCACAGCATAAACAAGTTCTCATGTGAATGCTTGCGAGCTATCAGTATGTTGGCTAAAATAATCCAGACCTGTGTGTGCCCAGATGGTTATGGATGGCTGATTGTATGGCATTAATATGACTGTTTGTGTCACGGTTAATTGTCATGTTTAATTGGTGATTTCAGTGAGGTATCGGTTGGCTAGAGCACTAATCAGATGGTTCATCGGTGGAACGGTTCAAGGGGCTCGTGGTTTCTTAATTGAAGAAAATATTTCCAAACTGAGGGCTCTTTGAGCTGTTTGTTGGGATACCTATCTAAAAAGGAAGTGAAAATACGTG
>NC_051390.1:9276093-9283593 GCF_015228065.2 Penaeus monodon | reverse complement strand
GGAGAAACAAAACCAAAATACAGAGGGACAAGACTATTTACCGCCATCTGCGAGTGAGCTCGAGATGATGAAGGAGATAAATAGATGGATGGATAGATAGATGGGTGGATGGATGGATAGTTAGATTGATTACTTGATTGATTGATTGATAATTATAGATAAATAGATAGCTAGATAGATAGATTGATAGGTAGATGGATGGATGGATAGATACCCACAGAGAGAGAGAGAGAGAGAGAGAGAGAGAGAGAGAGAGAGAGAGAGAGAGAGAGAGAGAGAGAGAGAGAGAGAGAGAGAGAGAGAAAATCTCATCCGAGCAGTTTACCGAGAGTGAGACGCAATGCGATATTACTTCGCGGAGAATGTGGCTCCATCCGACGCGAATGTTGGAAGAAGTTTCGGCAGGAAATGTTGCAGTCTTATTTTTTTTCATTCGCCTGTCTCGTTTTCGAAGGAGAGGCTAGGGTGAGGGAGAGGGCTAGGGTGAGGGAGGGGGCTAGGGTGAGGGAGGGGGCTAGGGTGAGGGAGAGGGCTAGGGTGAGGGAGAGGGCTAGGGTGAGGGAGGGGGCTAGGGTGAGGGAGAGGGCTAGGGTGAGGAAGAGGACTAGGGTGAGGGAGAAGGCTAGGATGAGAGAGAGAGAGAGAGAGAGAGAGAGAGAGAGAGAGAGAGAGAGAGAGAGAGAGAGAGAGAGAGAGAGAGAGAGAGAGAGAGAAAAGTGAGAGAAAGAAAGGGACAAAGAATCATCTTAAGGAAACCGAATTACCTGTAGAAGTAGGGCGCTTATCGTCGGCGGAGCGAGGTCCCAGCCGGGCCCAGCTGCCAGCTGCTGTGGTTTGCAAGTTGCAGAAAAAACCAAGTCGTTGCATCGCGTTGAAGATGAGATTTCGTTCCGGACGAGGCGAGATCTTAGTGGAAATCCTCATGTATGTTCGTCTGCGTCCTTTGATGCTCCTTTCCAAGGCTTTTGTTTGTGTTTAGAATTTTGTTGTTGTTTTTTTCATTTATTTTTTGTTTTGTTCTAGCTTTGAGGCTTTTGTTAGTGCTTAGATTTTGTTTTTTTTTCCCAGGGCTGTGGAGTCGAAGTCGGTAAAAATGTCCCGATTCCGACCTCAACATAAATCGCAAAAATCCCACTTTTAAACTAATCACTCACTCTACTTCCACCCAGGAGAACGAGAAATCATATCATTTTCATTTTGTCATAGTCCTATATGTAATTTTTAAAGCATGATTATTTTTTCCCCAAGAATATACAATAAAAAAGCCACGATAGCATAGTTATAACTATTTTACTCAAACATTTAAGGGCATGGGGTTAAAAGGTATCCTGTAGTTGTTATGAAATCCATTTTTTTTTAATTATAATACCTAGGGTTCGGAGTAGGAGTCGGGTACACAAGAAATGAAGTCGGGTGTTTTGAGTACGGACTCCACAACCCTGGGTTTTCCCCTCGTTTCCTTTATTTTATGTTATTAGAGGTTTGTCCCCTCTCTTTTTCAGAATACTATAGGTTTGTCCCTCTTTTTTTCAGAATACTATTAGGGTTGCCCCCCCCCTCTTTTTTCAGAATATTATAGGTTTTTTTTCTGCTTATTTTAGGATACCAGAGGTTTCTGTCCAATCCTTACATTTAGGATGCCAAAGGTGTCTGTCCCATCCGTAAATTTAGAGCACCAAAGGTGTCTGTCCCATCCGTAAATTTAGAGCACCAAAGGTGTCTGTCCCATCCTTAAATTTAGGATACCAGAGGTTTCTGTCCCACCATAAATTTAAGATACCAGGTTTCTGTCCCACCCTTAGATTTAGGACACCAGAGATTCGTCTTCCGCCCCCCCCCCATTTTTTATGGTAATGAAGCGTTGATTTATTGTGATCCAGGTGAGGGACCGAGGTCGGTAATTACGCAGAAGAAAAATGGACGCGGGGGGAGTGGCGCAGAAAGAAATCGCGTCGGGAGTTTGATGACGGATTGTTTGCGGAGTGCGGTAATGAGGTGGGGCCTTAGGATTGCGTAATGATTTTTGAAAGGGGACGGGGGACCTTATTAAATCCGGGTTGCTCCGTGTCTTGTGCTGTGATGAGTGGATTTTTCGGCTGGAATGTGGATTTATGGTTAATGGTATTGTGCTGATGTTACTTATGTATGTATGAGTATGTACGTGTGTGTGTGTGTGTGTGTGTGTGTGTGTGTGTGTGTGTGTGTGTGTGTGTGTGTGTGTGTGTGTGTGTGTGTGTGTGTGTGTGTGTGTGATATATATATATATATATATATGTATATATATGTATATATATGTATATATATATGTATATATATATATATGTATATATATATAGAAATATATATATATATATATATATATATATATATATATATATATATATATATATATATACACGCACATGCATATGCGCACATACATATACTCACATACTTGTACTTACATACATATACTCACATACATATAAACACATACATGCATGCATACATACATACATACATACATACATACATACATACATACATACATACATACATACATACATACATACATATATACATACATATTGTGAAATTTTCCGCCACTCCTTTCGAAGGTTTTCTTATGCTTTAGAGAAATCAAGATAAATGTAGGTACAGGGACAGAGTTCCGTGCCTGAGCTTGCCGGCGTGTCGAGTGCCTGAGTGTGTGTGCGTGTACCAGTATGTCTGTCTTTGTTTATCGAAGGGGAGGCAGCATAAATGCAAGCACTAGAGAGAAGCAGGAGGGCTTAGGAGCGAGAGCCAGAGCATCAGGGGAAAACATTGGTGTGCATGTGGAGTATGCTTGGCATGTGTGTGTGCTTGGATGGGGGTGAGGGAGAGGGGGGGGTTGTGTGGGATGTGTTAGGTGGGTTTTATAGGGTGGGGGGGTGGGGGAGGTTCGATATTACTTAACTGTTGGTTCCTAGGATGGGATAGGTCGTTTTATTTATTTATTTTTAGTTGATGTGTTAGTGTTTTCAGTTTTTTTTATTCTTTGTTTTTGTAAATGTTGGCCGAGTGTTGTCTAAAGGAGTTGAAGGTAAATAGGTTCTACTTTACTTCCATCTGGGGAGAATATTAGAGAGAATAAATCATGATATGGGGAGAGAATCATGCTTTTTTTTTACGTATGACTGTCTAAGAATTTTCTATTGTCCCGAGTCACATCTTTAGAATTACCTTCCCCCCCCCCTCTAAAAGAAGACCCGTGAGATGGAGAGGAAGAAGGAGGAAGGTAGAAGGGGGGGGGGGAGTAGAACAAGTATTCTTGGAAACCGTCGGGAAGATAAAGCAGGCGGGGGGGAGGTGGTGAGATGGGGGAGAAGGTAGGGGAAGGGGGAGATATGAGGAGGTTTGTAGGTGGGGGTAGTGAGGATATTGGGGGAGGTGGGGAGAGAGGAGGGTATTGGGGGAGGTGGGGAGAGAGGAGGATATTGGGGGAGGTGGGAAGAGAGGAGGATATTGGGGGAGGTGGGGAGAGAGGGGGATCTAAGGGGAGGTGGTATAGATATAGGGTAGGGAGGAGAGGAAGGAAAGGAGATTACGAAGGAAAAAAAAACAAACTTACGAGATATTTTCTTTTTTTTTCTTGTTGTCCTTGTTTCTTTGTTACTCACGTTATTGTCGTTCTCGTTTTCTGTTTATTGTTAGTTTTGTTGTTATTTTCTTGTGATTAGTAACGGTATAGTTAAGTCTCAACTAACGATGATAATTGTATGAACATAATATCAGCAATGACTATAATTTTGATGTAATACGTTGTTATGGAGGGGATGGTGGTGTGTATAATGATCATGGTAATGAAGATCAAGGGAGGATAGTATATCATTATCATAATAATCTGATGAATCAAGTAGACATGAGCATATTGCAAATTGAATATATAAGCTAATATTACCGTAAATGATACGTTGTTTATTTGGAAATATTACTAGCATCCCTTAATTCCCTCAATTTTCCCCTTATTGCAATTGACCTTTCAACAGATGACTACCTATTCGAACCGGTAAATTAGGTTAACTACGTATAGGCCTATACCGTGAGCCCGTTTTCTGTTGAGGGATAATCTGGAAGGTTTGAAATTAGGCCGAACGAAGGTAATTAAGTATGCAAATCTAGGGTAGGGGTTTAATTCGGTTTGAAAAAGACAGAAAATTATTTATGGGAATAAAATGAGACTGCGTTCTCTCTGAATGGGTGGGGGTGGGTGGGGGCTGCTTTGGGGGGGGAGGGATTTGATAATACTATAGTCTGATTCGACCTTTTTCATCTTTTCCCTTTTTCTTTGTTTTCCTTATTTACTCACCATCTAACTTTATGACGATCTTTTTCGTCGTCTTCATCGTAGTCATTGTTATCATCATCAATCGTCATTATCATTATCTTCGTCATCATCATCATCATCATCATCATCATCATCATCATCATCATCATCATCATCATCATCATCATCATCATCTATCATCTATCATCTATCATCAGTCATCATAATAATCACACATTAAAAAAAATATATAAATGTAAAAGCATGCATATTTATTTATTTAATATATTCATTTATTTATTTTAACGGCCAAGTTGGAGGTCATTACGTGATCCCTTTAAGTCAACGTCAGATTTATTATGTGTCTCAGTGAGCTAGTTTTTGAGTTGACTTTTCTCTCTCTCTCTCTCTCTCTCTCTCTCTCTCTCTCTCTCTCTCTCTCTCTCTCTCTCTCTCTCTCTCTCTCTCTCTCTCTCTCTCTCTCTCGCGTTATGCAACAAATGGTGAAGCCGTCAGCCGTCTCGTGTGTGATTTTCGTTGATTCTGTTTGTGTCTCCAGCACACGTTCGCCTTTCTTTTCCTTTGTTTTTCTTTGTTGTTTCTCTTCTTTGTGGATTCTCTTTCTGTTGATCTCTCTGTTTCTGTTTTTTTCTCTTTATCCTTTTCTATTTTTTTCTTTCTTTTCATTTTCTTCTCTTCTTTATCTTTCTTTTATCCCTTGTTACTCTTTATCTTTCCCAACAGAGGAACCTGCGTGAATCATCGAGGGAAGTCAAAATATTGTATTTAACGCGGCCGAAAGTTCATTACGTGTTTGGGACAAAAGCGAGACTTGTTTTGCTTTGCCACAGCCTCGCGCCGCGGCAGACGGCTGGGGCTCCGTGTTTCGTGGCCGGAATCAGCTGTTCGATGAGGGGGGAGTGTGGGGGGATGGACGGGAAATATGGAGGAAGGAGGAGGAGGGGGGTGGAGATGGGTGGGTGGGGTGGAAGGGGGACTATGGGGTAAGGGGAGGGACGGAGGGGGTGGGTGGGGTGGAAGGGAAGCGAGAGGGTTTTGACTGGGGAAGGTTGGGTTCGGGATCTGGAGGTTTTCAAAACTTCTTGTGTGTGCTTTTGATTTTTCTGAAGATTGTGGGTATTGTCATTTTTTAGAGTTATTAATGTTGTGATTTATTCTTGTTATTGCGACTGGCCGTATTATGTTCCATTTTCGTTGATGAGAGTCAGAGTCACTTTAGTTGCATGGATTAGTGCTGTGCTCTGATTCTTAAAGGGAAGGAGAGACTTAGGCCTAATTAGCAGTAAATTCGGGGAAGTAACACGCGAAAGAAAACCCCTTCCCCAAACCCAATCCCCTACCCCACCTCACCCCCGCCTCTCACCCCATACACACAGATTTGATGAGCAGAAGAAAGGGAGAAAACGGGTCCAAACAAATGCAAAGGGACAGAGAAACAACGAAATGAAAAGGCAAGTTGGATGAATCGATAATCCGAACGCCGCGGGACCTTGAATTATCGGGATTTTAGAAACAGAGGCTGGTGGGCGGATGCAAGGCTAGGATGCAGGACCAGGGGGGAGGATGGAGAGGGGGGAGGGGGAGGGAAAGGATAGGAGGGGAGGGGAGGGGAGGGGAGGGGAGGGGTGGGGAGGGAAAGGGAAAGGAGGGGAGGGGAAATTGTTTTGCATATTCTTATACAGCGGAGCATGAGAATAGCGCAAACAGCCGTGTGCTCTTCCCTTTCCTCTGTCTTCCCTCTCCCCTCTCTCCTCTCTCCTCTCTCTCACATTTCTCCTCTCTCCTCTCTCCCCCTCCCTCGCTCCCCCCCTTTTACTCTTTCCCTAGTTCCCCTCCCTTCCATTATTCTTTCTACTCCTCGACCCCCTCTCCCCTCGACCCCCTCTCCCCTCGACCCCCTCTCCCCTCGACCTTTATCTCCCGTTCATCTCGCGTGCATCGCCGCGGTGAGCATCGGCCGACCGAATCGATGGGGGGAGGGGGGTGGGGGAGGTGTGAAGGGGGAGGAACGACCGATAGCTAATGTCGCGGCGGGAGGGGAAGGGATGAGGGGATTAAGAAGTGTGGGGGAAGAGGGGAAAGGGCAGGCGGCGAGGGGCGAAAGGGTAAGCGCCGAGATGAGGGAGATGGAGCTGGAGCGTGACGAGGGGAGGAGAGGAGGGAATGAGGGAGTAGAGGGAAGGAGGGAGAGGGGAGAGGGGCGAGTGAGGGAAAAGTGAGCGAGTAGGGGGGGGAGAAGTAAGGGAAGGGAGAGGAAAGGGTAAGAGCGAAGGATCAGGAGAGACGGGAAGGGCACTGCACGCGCCATTTTTAACAATAAAGTTGATTATAATAAGAGTCGAGTGGTGCCGAAGGGCGGGAATAAGAGAGAGAGGAAGAGAGAGGGAGAGGGAGAGGGAGAGTTAAAACAAGAGCGAAAGAACAAACAGACAGACACATAAAGAAGACGAGTAATACAAAGAGAGTGAAGGGGGAGGGGGTGGGAGGGGAGACCCAGACTCATTCGACGTAATCAATTTAACTCTGATTTATCTTAGTCTCTCCCCAAGGGCTGTCGGGGCCGCGAGACGTATCATTGTCGTGGCGCGCGTCAAAGGGTCACGGAGGGGATGGGCTTCTAAAGGGAAACACACCTTTGTAGCTCTTTTGGGCGGGGGGAGTGGCGGAAAAGAGAGGGACGAGGGAGAGACGAAGAGGGGGAGAGAGGGAGATGGGGGGAGATTGAGAGAGAGGGGGGAGGGAGTATGAGAGAGGGAGATGGAGAGGGAGAGGGAAGGGGACGGAAGAGGGAGTGAGTGAGAGTGTGAGTGAGAAAGTGTGGGTGAGAGAGTGTGAGCGAGAGTGTGAGTGAGAGAGTGTGGGTGAGAGAGCGGGAGGAAAGGAGAGAGAGAGAGAGATGGAAGGAGAGAGAGAGGGAGAGAGATAGTAGGGGAGAGTGAGTGAGTGACTGTATGTATGTATATATATGCATGCATATATGCATACATGTATGCTTGTATATATATGAATACATCTACATATACGTGTGTATGTCAGTTTCCGGATCCTGCTCGTATTTCGAAAGTCATTCCAGCCTAGAACTTTGGCGGAAGCTGCATCATGAGCTGGTCCCAGTATAGAGAGCTGGATCTGCTTGACGCTTCGGGGCCAGTCTGCGCCGGGGTTTGGTCTAGAAGCTGGTGGCCGGAAAT
>NC_051390.1:9266093-9268593 GCF_015228065.2 Penaeus monodon | reverse complement strand
TAAGTGAGTAAGCTAAGGGGTTAAGGGAGAGAGGAGGGGGAGGGGTCGGTGGCATTTCTTGGATGTTCATTTTTTAGTAGGTGACGATTAGCATTTTTTTTTTGCTCTTTCCCGGAAATGTGACGCTGTTCCTTCGATGCTGAATGCAGACCTGTCTCAGCTGTACAGACGTCCCTTCCCCCCTCCCCCCCCCCCCACCCAGCTTTTCCGAGAAGGCACCTCAATGCCCTTCTTGTTCTGCGTTTCTTCGTCGGGGCTTACTATCTCCTCAATAAAAATGTTGCGGTGGTGTACGGAGGAATATCGCAGCTGATATTTCTTCTGCAATTAGCGTTTCCCTTCTTATTGCTTCGTCCCCAAATGCGGTGAATATTCGCGTTGCAGAGGAAAGTTAGGGCTTAAGTAGGTGCTTCCGTTCCCTGGCGCTTAATTTTGACCATTCAGTGTTTTCCACACCATTCAATTTTTATGGTTTATTTGCATGAATAAGAAAGGGCATTTATTTATTTATTTATTTATTTACTTATTTATTTATTTTTAATATTTTTTCTTACTCAGGGTAAGGATGGTTCGGTTTAATATTTTTGGTTCTGTCTTGTATGGATACAAGATTTTTTTTTGTGTAATTTACCTTTTTTTTTTGGTTACTAATGCTAGTGTCGTTGCTGTATTTTTCATGTCGTTAATAATACTGTTGCTAATGTTTTTGTTTTTGTCTTGCAGTTTTTTATACTCATGTTGCTGGTTCAGCTGTTGTTGTTAGGGTCTTTAGTGTTATTTTTGCTGTTGTCATTATACTTGTAGTAGTAGTAGTAGTAGTAGTAGTAGTAGTAGTAGTAGTAGTAGTAGTAAAAATAGAAATAGTGGTAGTAGAAGTAGTAGTAGTCGTAGTAATAGAAGAAGTAGCAGTAGCAGTAGTAATAATGATAACAGGCCTAATGATCATAATAATGACAGTAATAATAATAGTGCCAACAGATGTTGTTCTTATCGCCATCCCTGTTGTTGTTGTTGTTGTTTTCCGCCATCACTGTTGTTGTTTCCGCCTCCCCCGTTGTTGCTGGGTCGTAGGCTCGGCTCCCGGTGGCGCGTGCAGGGCCGACTCGGCCGACTGAGGACCCGGTCGTTGTCGTCGCAGTGCGGTGGTTTTGATTACAGCTGCTTCTCGACGACTAATTGGCACCAGGATGTTGGATAATGTCGTTAAGAGGATGGGGCATACGGGCAAGGGAGGAGGGAGGAGGGAGGAAGGAAGAGAGAGGAGGGAGGTGGGAAGGGATGAGGGTGAGGTGGGGGAGGAGGAGGTGGAGGTGGAAATGAGGGAGGTGATGGTGGAAATGAGGGAGGTGGAGGTGGAAATGAGGGAGGTAGAGGTGGAAATGAGGGAGGTGGAGGTGGAAATGAGGGAGGTGGTGGTGGAAATGAGGGAGGTGGAGGTGGAGGAGGACTCGACAGCCGTGGGATGTCTGTTTGATCTCATCGATAAAAAATCGTTATTCATCTTCCTTCTGATTTTCGTTCTTATTTTCCTCTTTTTCTAAGGAGGTACTGCTTGTCCTTCGCCAATTAGTCTATGCCTTATTATAAAAGCGTTGACCTTTTGTTTAAAGGAGGGAGAAGGGCTGGGAGCGCAAACGTGAGTAATTGGATAAACTTGCTCTCGGGTTTTCTGTAGAAGTGGCAGTTGAGGAATGGGAAGCTTGATGAAGAAAGTGGATGAAGGAGAGAAATAAAAAGTAGGATAGAGAGAGAGAGAGAGAGAGAGAGAGAGAGAGAGAGAGAGAGAGAGAGAGAGAGAGAGAGAGAGAGAGAGAGAGAGAGAGATGGAATGAGGATTCAGGGAAATAGGAAGAGAGAGGATTTGGAATGAAAGGAATGGTAAAAAAATATGTAAATGATTTATGAAGTAGGAACGAATCGTGCAGGTAAGGAGTAAGCAATAGATAAGAAGGATGATGTAGAAAGATGGCAGAGGTGGGTAGAAGGAGCAAGTCTTGACCTTGAGGCTCAATACAGGCTGCCTCGTCGGCTCTGGCCTCTCGCTTCAGTCTAATACACCCCCCCCCACTTCTCCCACCCCCACCCCCATTAACCCTTTCGATCAGCTTTTCCCCCTTTTTGTTTTCCGGATTTTATTTTTTTGTTTTTGTTTTTGTTTTGTTTTCCGTCTCCTCTTTTGTTTTATCTTTTTTTCTCTCTCTCATTTCCCCTTCCCTCTTTATCCCTCACCTTCCCTCCCTCCCCTTCCCCTCCTCAGGACATTTTTTCCCTCTCTTTCTTAGTAACTTCTTCCCATTCTCTTCATGTATATGTTATCGTCTCTCGCTATATTTGTATATCATCGTCTTCGTCTCGATCATTTCGTTATCCGAACTTATCTCTCTTATTGATTTTTTTCTAATCCCCCTCCTTGCCCAGTGTTTCTGTGGTCTTTCCCCCTTTTTTTTTTTTTTTTTTATTTTTTAAATAATCATAATTTTTTTTTTTTAAAAATTTAATA
>NC_051390.1:9257113-9262113 GCF_015228065.2 Penaeus monodon | reverse complement strand
TCGACGGCTAATTGGCACCAGATGTTGGATAATGTCGTTGAAGAGATGTGGCATACGGGCAAGGGAGGAGTGAGTGAGGGAGGAAGTAAAGAGAGAGGAGGGAGGTGGGAAGGGATTGAGGTGAGGTGGGGGAGGAGGGTGGAGTGGAATTATGGAGGTGATGGTGGGAATGTAGGGAGGTGGTGGTGGAAATGAGGGAGGTAAGAGGTGGAAATGAGGGAGGTGGCGGTGGAAATGAGGGAGGTGGGTGGTTGAAATGAGGGCGGTGGAGTGGAGTAAGACGCGACAAGCCGTGGGATGTCTGTTTTGAGCTCATCGATAGAAAAATCGTTATTCATCTTCCTTCTGATTTTCGTTCTTATTTTCCCTCTCTTTCTAAGGAGGTCTTGCTGTCCTTTCGCCAATTAGTCCTGCCTTATTATAAAAGCGTTGCCTTTTGTTTAAAGGAGGGAGAAGGCTGGGATCGCAAACGTGAGGTATTGATAAACTTGCTCTCGGTTTTCCTGTAGAAGTGGCGTTGAGGAATGGAACTTGATGAAGAAGTGGATGAAGATAGAATAAAAAGTAGGATAGAGAGAGAGAGAGAGAGAGAGGAGAGAGGAAATAGTAAAGAGGAGAGAGGAGAGAGTAGAGAGAGAGAGAGGAGAGAGAGAGAGAGAGAGAGAGATAAGGAATGAGGATTGAGGGAAATAGGAAGAGAGAGGATTTGGAATGAAAGGAATGGTAAAAAAATATGTAAATGATTTATGAAGTAGAACAATCGTGCAGGTAAGGAGTAAGCAATAGATAACAAGGATGTGTAGAAAGATGGCAGAGGTGGGTTAGAAGAGCACGTCTTGACCGTGAGGCTCAATACAGGCTGCCAATGGCTCGTCGGCTCTGGCCTCTCGCTTCAGTCTAATCCATACCCCCCCCCACTTCTCCCACCCCCACCCCCATTAACCCTTTCGAGTCAGCTTTTCCCCCTTTTTGTTTTCCGGATTTTTATTTTTTTTGTTTTTGTTTTTTGTTTTGTGTTTTCCGTCCTCCTCTTTGTTTATCTTTTTTTTCTCTCATTTACCCTCCCTCTTTATCCCTCACACCTTCCCTCCCTCCCCTTCCCCCCCTCAGGACATTTTTTCCCTCTCTTTCTTAGAAACTTCTTCCCATTCTTTTCGTATTTTCGTCTCTCGTTTAAAATTTGAAAACTCGTCTTCGTCTCATCATTTTTTACCCGAATTTCCTCACTCTCTATATTGATTGTGTTTTCGTAATCCCCCTCCATCGCCCAGTGTTATCTGTGGCGAGACAGAGATAAATCCTCGACCACGCAATCAGAATCACCCCCCCCCCCCCATCGGTGCCGGGATCACTCAGGCACTATTATTAGTTTTGACACTGGTCGGCTGAACGGTAACTTTGTCCTGGGTGCCGCGGGAGAAACCCAGGGGGGGCCCTTTCCAACATGCCTTAACAGAGATGCTTGTTTTTTCCTTCTCTCTCTCTCTTTTCTATTTTCTATTTTATGTGTGTATGTCTTTATGTCTGTCTGTTTGTCTCTGTCTATCTGTGTCTGTATCTCTCTGTCTGTTTGTCTCTGTCTATCTGTGTCTTGTCACTCTGTCTGTTTGTATGTATGTTTATCTGGCTTTTCTCTCTCTCTCTCTCCCCTCCCCCTCTCTCCCCACCTCTCCTCTTCCTCTCTCTCTCTTCTCTCTCTCTCTCTCCTCTCCCTTCTCTCTCTCTCTCTCTTCCTCTCCTCTCTCTCCTCTCTCTCTCTGTCCTCTCTCTCTCCTCTCTCTCTCCTCTCTCTCTCTCCCCTTTTCCCTCTCTCCTCTCTCTCTCTCTCTTCCCTTCTCTCTCTCTCTCTCTCTCTCTCTCTCTCTCTCTCTCTGTACATCCGTTTATTCTTTGCTTCGGCGATTTCGCAATTTCTCTTACAAGAGTTATGTCTTAGATCTCCCTCCCCCCACCAGCCACCTCCACACCCAGCCCCTTACCAGCAGGTCGCACGTTTGAAGTGTTTCACGTCACGAGCGATGGGCTGGTATTTCCACCCTCGCTATCCCCCCCTGCACTCTCCCCTTCACCCTCTCTCTCTTCCCCTCCTCTCTCTTTCCCCCTCCCTCTCTTTCCCCCTCCCTCTCTTCCCCCTCCCTCTCTCCCTCTCTTCCCCCCTCTGTTTCTCTTTTCTCCCATTCTCTCTCTCCTTTTCCCCCTCATTCATTCCATCATTCTCTTTCCCTCGCTCTCCCCTCTCTCATTCTTTCATTCTCTCCCACTCTCTATTTCCTCCCTTGCTCTCCCCTTCTCCGTCTCTCACTTTCTTCCTCCCTCTCACTTCCCTCCCCCTCTCACCCCCACTTACCATCTTTCACTTCCCTCCCCCCTCTCACCCTCACTTCCCCCCTCTCATTTCCCTTCCCCTGCTCCCCCCTGTCAGCTACGATTGTGATTGCGTCATATGGGGTGAGCAACTATTGGTTTGGGTCCGTGCGTTTGTTGCTTCGTGCAAAGGAAACTGAAAAGGGATAAGAGAGATTTAGGGGAGGGATGGGAGTGTGGGGAGAGGAAGGAGAGGAGAGAGAGGTAGAGGGAGAGGGAGATGGAGAGGAGAGGGGAGGGGAGGGGGAGAGGGAGAATAGTGAGGGAGAAGAGGGAGAGGGAAGAGGTGGGGAAGAGTGAAGTGGTCTGGAGGAGAGGGTTAGAATGAGGGGGGGGGGGGAGAGGGAGAGGGAGGGAAACGAACGAGCGAACCAACGAACAGACGAATCGTTTACGAGCGCATAGCGGGAGGAACGGGCTAGCAGAGAAACGAAGAAAGAGACGAACGGACAAACGACCAAATAAACGACAAGACGAACAAACAGCCAAACGAAGTGAACGAACAGGATTATTTCTCGGCGGCGCGGGGTCGGTCCTTCGTTCGTCCGTTTGTTCGTTCCGTGCGTCTCAGCTGTGGCTCTATGTGGGTGCGGGTGTCCTTGGAGACGCGGAGGAGGAGGAGGAGGAGGAGGAGGAGGAGGAGGAGGAGGAGGAGGAGGAGGAGGATGAGGAGGAGGAGGAGGAGGAGGAGGAAGGAGAGAAAAGAGAAGGGAGGTGGAGCGGGGAAAAGAGAGTGGAGGAGTGCGGAAAAGAAGAGTGAGAAAAAAAGAGGAAATAGAAGCAGAAGAAGAAGAAGGAGAAGGAGGAGGACTAGGAGGAAGAGGACGACGACGAGAACGATGAGGAAGAAGACGACCTTGATCTTGGCGAATATGAGGAAAAAAGGGAATTCGGTTTGCGTTTGTGACCTTGCTGGCTTTTGTCTTTTTTTTTGGCGGGGGGGGGGATGTGGGTAGGTAGAGTTGGCTGATGGACTGGGAATCATGGAAGGAGAGAGAGAGAGAGAGAGAGAGAGAGAGAGAGAGAGAGAGAGAGAGAGAGAGAGAGAGAGAGAGAGAGAGGAAAGAGAAAGAGAAAGAGAAAGAGAAAGAGAAAGAGAAGATAAGAGAGAGAGAGAGAGAGAGAGAGAGAGCGAGAGAGAGAGAGAGAGGAGAGGAGAACGAGAGGAGAGAGGAAATGAGACGGAGAGCCCCAAGTAAAGGAAGAGAGAGTAGCAGTCATACAAAGAAGGAGACTTGAGTGTACCTGTACCCCCCCCCCCCCCTCACCAACCAAACACAGACGTCACATGCAGAGTGACGTCACGGGATGCCGGTGTTTAACCTGGGGGAAATTTTGCAAAGACCTCGCCATAGTTTCGAATTTCTAGTATTGTTTTTATGATTTCAGTTGATTATTTAGTGATATGATTGTTTTTCGAATTCGATAATTTTTCCCCATTTAATGCTGAAATTGATTTTGAATTCATGTTTGTTTTATTTTTAAATTAGGGTTTCTACCGACTTTCATAGAGATACGTTGTTATTTATGGCTATCGATATATTTTTTTCTCCATGAATTCTAAAATAAATAGATTAAATAAATAAAATCCTGACAAGTAAGTCCCTTAGTGAATGTGACAGCGTTCTAAATTCTTGACAAATGCATGTCCCTTTTATATACTTCAGCGTTAGCCCCGCCCACTAACGGGATATAAAAAAGGATCAGCCAATCAGCTCGCAGGATTCGACCCGCGCGAGACGGATAGTGTGTGCTTATTGGCGATGCTGAAAAATGGTGCGCGAAATAGATTTTAACTGATGGCTGATTCTCTGATCCGAGAGGCGCTGGAGGCGTGAGGGCGGGTGGATAGGGTGTTGGAATGCATTCAAGGCTCATTCCATTTAGTGTCCTATTTTGCACTCTGATGCTGTTGGTGGGATGGCGTCTTTCTCTCTGTTTGTCTTGGCTTTCGTTTTCCCTCTTTCTCTTTCTCGTCTCTTTTTTTATTGTGTGTGTATTTTTCTCTCTCTCTCTCTCTCTCTTCTCTCTCTCTCTCTCTCTCTCTCTCTCTCTCTCTCTCTCGCTCTCTCGCTCTCTCGCTCTTTCTCTCTCTTTCTCTCTTCATTTTTTCTCTTTCTTTTAGATGTTTCTTTTTCATTGTTTGGATGTTTATTTTCCTTTCACTCGGTACGTTAACCTTTTGCCCAACGCCGTCGCAGTTTCTACCAAGAAGGAACATTATTGATAAACCGGAAATTATCAAAACTTTATTAATAGTTATTTCATTTTTTTTTCTTTATCAACCATGTCTAACATTAATTGTGAAAATCATTGCCAGTCACTTACAATAAAGTCTCTCTCTCTCTTTCTTTCTTTCTTTCTTTCTTTCTTTCTTTCCCTCTTTCTCTCTTTCTTTCTCTCTTTCTTTCTCTGTCTCTGTCTCTTTTCTCTCTCTGTCTCTTTCTCTCTCTGTCTCTTTCTCTCTCTCTCTCTCTCTCTCTCTCTCTCTTCTCTCTCTCTCTCTCTCTCTTTCTTTCTCTCTTTCTTTCTTTCTCTCTTTCTCTTTCTTTCTCTCTTTCTTTCTCTCTCTCTCTCTCTCTCTCTCTCTCTTTGTATCCTCTCTCTCTTTGTATCCTCTCTCTCTTTGTTTCCTC
>NC_051390.1:9227113-9252113 GCF_015228065.2 Penaeus monodon | reverse complement strand
CGGCCTTGATGTCGGTAACGCGAGCACCTAATCTCAAACCCCGGCCACGCCCTCGTCTTTATTTACTTTTATGTCTCTTTCAATAACGCGCGTGTTGGTGAGGGTGGGGGCGGGGGGATGGGGGTGAGACACTGCGCTGGATTTTACATATTTTTCTTATTATTTATTTGGGGGGGATATTCTTTCTGGTGTTTTATTGTTTGTTGAATTTGTTACAGAAACGATTTTGAAAATATATATTTTTAAATTATATTTCTAATATATTTAATAAGGGAATATAAAATTTATTGGTTTGCCATCTTTTCCAAAAAAAAGTTTTGTTATGATTTATACGGTCTCGTGGCGCCGGATTCTTCCCTCAAGGTCCGAAGCCTGTCACGGGTCTTGCTTACGTAATTGCGCCGTCCCCCAGCGGCTTCTGAACCCCCGTTGTGAACAGGCACGCGGAAGGAAAACACTTGTTGCAACTGCAGTGCAACGGTTTGGCACGCTCGTCTGGGAGGTCGTGGGGTTGGGTCGATTGCACGCGGGTCGGGTCACTTGTCGAGTTGGCCTGGTTTGTTTGTTGTTGTTTTTTGTTTGTTTGTTTGGGTTGTTTGTTTGGTAAGTGTACCAGTTGTTATTTCATTGTGCGGTTGTTTGGTTTGTTACATCTGTAATCTGTGTCTAGCTACTTAATTGTTGTAGCTTTTCTATTTATTCTTGTATATATATATATGTGTGTGTGTGTGTGTGATTGTGTGTGTGTGTGTGATTGTGTGTGTGTGTGTGATTGTGTGTGTGTGTGTGATTGTGTGTGTGTTTGTGATTGTGTGTGTGTGTGTGATTGTGTGTGTGTGTGTGTGTGTGTGTGTGTGTGTGTGTGTGTGTGTGTGTGTGTGTGTGTGTGTGTGTTGATATATAATTCTCTTAGTCTCTCTATATATCACCTCCAGTTTCGCTTTCTCCTCCCCGTTACTCTACTTTTTTTCCTCTTCTCATTTTCCCCCACCTGTGTCCCCTTCCCTTCCTCTCTGCCACTGCCTCTCTCTCTCTCTCTCTCTCTCTCTCTCTCTCTCTCTCTCTCTCTCTCTCTCTCTCTCTCTCTCTCTCTCTCTCTCTCTCTCTCTCTCTCTCTCTCTCTCTCTCTTTCTCTTTCTCTTTAGTCTTTCTCTCCCTCCCTCCCTCCTTTCCTCCTGCATTTCTCCCTCCCCCTTCCGTCCATCCTCTTATCCTCTCTACCCTTTCTATATTCTCTCCATCTTTTCCATTCCTACCTCATCATCCACCCTTCCACCCCTCCACATTTACTCCACTTCAGAGCCACGTCCAGCGCGAACCATTTGTCTCAGCGCCTCAAGGTCTTTGCCAACAGATGATTGAGAAGAAACTGACAACGGAAGGGCGTGTGGGGGGGAGGGGGGAGGGAAGGGACGCTTAGGGAAGGGGAAAGGGAAGCGGGATGGGAGTAGGTGTAGGGTTAGGGGGTAAAAAGTAAGAGGAAAGATGGAGAACGGGAAGGGGAAGGGGAAGCGAGTGGAGTGGAGTGGAGTGATGGAGAAGGGATGAGAATGGGGATGGGGATGGGAAAGGAGAAGAGGATGGGGAAGGGAGGTAGGGAAAGGGATGGGGAAGGAGAAGGGGAATGGGAAATAAAGGAGAGTTGAGTGGAGCAGGAGAGGAGCACCAGAAGGAGGGGAGGAAGAGGACGAGGAGGGGTCCTTCTCTCTGCCTTAATTACCGCAGGGTCGCTTTGATTGCGTCACCTCTCTTGGTTTCCTCCTTGCCTTCGTTGTTATTTTCCGCCTTTTGTTTGTTCTTATTCTTCTACGTCTTTTTCTCATTCTCGTGCTCCTCCTCCGCGTCTCTTTCGTCTTCTTCCTATTCTTCCTTCTCCTCTTTGTCCTTCTCTTTTCCACTTTTTTTTGTTTTTTTTTACTTTCCTCAAATCCCCGTATGCTGCGTGGTGCAGCGGCAGCGATCTCGTAAAGCAAATCCCTCGCCGCCAGTGGATGGTAACCCCTTGCACACAGAGGGTCATTTAGAGGCAAAATAAAACAGCCAGCATGTCACACCAAGAATAAAACTAAATTATTTATATTTTATTTATTATTATTATTGTCCTTTTCTTTTTACCCATCTTCTTCATCATCCTTTACACCTCTTTCTTTTCTCTTTTCTTCTCCTTACTTTCCATGCATTTGTCTTCGAATAGTTTTTATTTATGTTATTTCTTTCTCTCTTTTCGCCGGAACTTGTGGAATCGGGAACAGCCATTACGTCATCCATTATTGCGTCATCGCTTTACGTCACCGAAAATCCTAGCATGCAGAGTTCTAAAAATATACTTTGTTATTAGCAGGAGTTACTTCGGTCTCTCTTCAATCTACTCGCAGTTTGGAGAATAAAACGGCATTTCAGTAATTTCTAGTTTTGTTAATTGTTTCATATCCTTTGTCTGATAACAGTGACAAAGGAATCGATCTCTCTCGCCACCGAAGCGTCACTCAGTGGATACGTATTTAGTATGTTCTCTCCCCTCTCTCCTTTCCTCTCTCTCTCTCTCTCTCCTTTCTCGTCTCTTATTCTTCTCTCTCTCTCTCTTCCTCTCTCTCTTCTCTCTCTCTCTCCGTCTCTCTCTCTCTCTCTCTCTCCTCTCTCTCTCTCTCTCTCTCTTCCTCTCCCCCTCTCTCTCTCTCGCTCTCTCTCTCTCTCTCTCTCCTGTCCTCTCTCTCTCCTCTCTCTCTCTCTCTCTCTCTCTCCTCTCTCTCCTCTCCTCTCTCTCTCTCCTCTCTCTCTCTCTTTCTCTCTCTCTCTCTCTTCTCTCTCTCTCTCTCCATATGTGTGTGTGTGTGTGTGTGTGTGTGTGTGTGTGTGTGTGTGTGTGTGTGTGTGTGTGTGAGATCTGGTTTGAAGTGGCTAGAAACGGTGACATAAATGACACTCGCCGACAGACTACTGGTGGAAGTCACGGTCGCTCCGTCTATGTCGCAATGAGTTCGTTCTTTCCGGTGTTTTGAAAGCCGGAGAATTTTGTTTTGTTTGGTCGTGTTATGATGATGACGATGGTGGTGGTGGTGGTGATAGTACTGACGGTGAAGATAATGGTGACGGTGGTGATTGTAATAATGGTGGGTGTCAGATGTGGTTTGATGATTATGGTGGTAATGGTAATGAGTATTGTGTTATTATTATTATTATTTAATTATAATCATGATTTTTATCATTATTAAAGAAATTAAGAATATCATCAGTCAGACGAAAAGAAAGATTACGAAAGTTTCGCCTGGAACCCCCACCCCTCCCCCACCCCTTCCCCCCGCGCCGGACCTTCTCCCGACCGCAGCCTCGCCCGCGGGACGGTCGCCGGCTGCGGTCATTAGCATGCTCGACCCCGCGCGACATGTGGTCCCCTGGAAATCTTAAATGGTAATGCACGGGGAGGGGGGGGGCATCATGCGTGTGCATGGCGTAGTGATTTGACTGAATAGAAAAGAATGCGAAGCTATTAAAACGCGATTTTCAGTGGAATGTATGTCTGCGCGTTGCGTTTGTATATTTGGTGACGCTTGCGTCTGAGTAAATGCATATTTACCCACTTGGGGGCCGGAGGGTCGGGGAGGAGGGGGGGGGAAGATGTTTTAGGAATAGGGAGAGGGTTGGGATAGAGCCATTCCGGGAGGGGAATGAGGAGGGGGCGTGGGAAGGGGTTGGGGAATGGGGAAGGGGGATGGGGAAAGCGGAAAGAGAGGGAAAGGGGAGAGGGAGGAGATGAGGAGAAGGGAGGAGAAGCATGGCGAGATGAAAAAGAAGCAGAGATAGGGGCGGGGAACTGGAAGACAGGCGGCAAAAATAGATAGAGGAAGGTGCAGGATGTTAAAGAGAAGAGGAAAAGGAAGAAAATGAAATAGAGGGGAGTGAGACAAGTACAAAGAGCAGAAGAGATAAAACCCGAAGGGAAAGGGATATAAAGACATGGCAATAATAGAAGAGGGGAATGAAAATGGAACGACAGCTTTAGGCGATGCAACAAGAGGGAGAAAAAAGGGTAAAAAATATGGAGTTCTGTGAATCTGTGATGATGAGATGGAGAAGGAATCGGAGGAGGGAGAGATGGAGGCTGCGAGGCACTCTTGGCACCCTGATTGGCACCGGGAAATGGAGGGGCGCCCGAGTCGTCCTCCGAGCGAAGACGTCCTCGGAAGGGTTGTCACTCAGACCCGCGCGTCAAGGCGGAGGGAAAGCGTTGGTCGTTAATAGGCTGCGTTCTCGAGTTGTTGTTGTTGTTGTTCGTTTGGGTTCTCTTTCTCTCTTTCTCTCTTTCTCTCTTTCTCTCTTTCTCTCTTTCTCTCTTTCTCTCTTCTCTCTCTTTCTCTCTCTTTCTCTCTCTCTCTCTCTCTCTCTCTCTCTCTCTCTCTCTCTCTCTCTCTCTCTCTCTCTCTCTCTCTCTCTCTCTCTCTCTCTCTCTCTCTCAACTTAATTGATTCTAAGTAAGGTATTCGTATCAAATCGGAAAAAAAATATGTATATGTATGTATATATATGTATTTCATTAATTATTTTTTTTATTTCTTCATATACATATATATCACTCATCTACCAATTCATTCATCCATCCGTCCATTTTTTCTTTCTTTCTTTATTTCCTTTTTCTTTTTCTTTCTCTGTCTTTCAACCATCCATTTTTTCTTTCTTTTTTTCTTTTTTTTTCTTTTTCTTTCTCTTTCTCTTTCTTTCTTTCATCCATCCATCCATCCATCCATCCATCCATCCATCCATCCATCCATCCATCCATCCATCCATCCATCCATCCATCCATCCATCCATCCATCCATCCATCTCTAATTCCTCTCCCCCGTCTTATTGCAGGTGTGAATGGAGTGATGTTGCATGAGTATGAACGACACGCCGGGCGGTGGCGGTGGATACGGTGATGGAAGCGCCCGCGCCTACGGCACCGGAGATGGGGGTGCGGGCGGGATGGGCGGGCGGAGGAGCCACGCCCGCAGCGCCTCCCACGGGGGCATTATGATCACCCACCAGCCTCATCTGGATCAGGGTGAGTTGTAGGCCTATGCTCAAGGGCGGGTCTTGAGATTTTTTTTTTTTTTTTTTTTTTTTACATTTTGGTTATTTTAGTGAGAATGATAACGTGCGTGTTATTGTTGTTAATGTTAATTTTGGTATTAGCGGCTGTATTTGTCATTTTATTTTTGTGCTTTGGTATGATTAGTAGAAACAGTAATAAAGCATTGTATATTTTGATTGACGTTTTGCCATTCGTAATGGTCTTTTTCCGTCTCCTCCTCAGGCCATGCGGCGGGCACTATGCCGGTGGGCGTGGGCGGGCTGGGCGGCCCTCCGACGAGCAGCGGCGGGGGCGGCGGGGGCGGCGGCGGCGGCGGAGGGTACGTGAAGGGGCACCAGCGGGCGTTCTCGCACGGGCAGCTGGTGGAGGGCGGGCGGGGGCACCGGCGGGCAGGCTCGAGAACGGACTTCATCCTGCCGGAGGGCCACGAGCAGCGCACGCGGGAGCGGGAGCAGCAGCAGCAGCACAAGAAGACACTGAGCCGCTCGTCCTCGTTCCCGAAGGGCCACTCGCGCCAGGCCTCGCGCTCCGAGTCCATCTACACTATCCGCCAGCACAAGAGGACGCTCAAGCAGAAGATCATGTTCTGGAAGAAGGTGAGGGGGCGGCCGGGTTGGGCGGGCGGGCGTGCGGGCGGGCAGGCGGGCAGGCGGGCAGACGGGCAGGCGGGCAGGCAGGCAGGCAGGCAGGCACATAGCAGGCAGGCAGATGTAGATAGGCAGGCGCAGGCACATATAAACAAGCAGACAGATGCAGGCAGTCAGATGCAGGCAGATGTAGGCAGGCAAGCAGGCAGGTAGATGTACATAGGCAGGTGCAGGCACATATAAGCAGGCAGGCAGGCAGGCAGGCAGGCAGGCAGGCAGGCAGGCACATATAAGCAGGCAGGCAGATGTAGATAGGCAGGTGCAGTCATATATAAGCAGGCAGACAGATGTAGGCAGGTGTTGGCAGGCAGGCAGATGCAGACAGGCAAGCGTGCATTCAGGCAGGCCAGGCCAAAGTGCGAGTGAGCGAGTCAAGGAGCGAGTCAGGAAGGAAGGAAAGTCAGTGACACGGAAAAAGAAACGGGGAACACTGCCACGTAAAAACAAATATAGGTTAACGCGGGAAGAATGTTACCGAGTGAATAATAAACGGTGTTATTGGGATTTAACGTCGGAGTCTGGATTCTTCTTTTTTATTTTTTTTATGGACCTCGTGACAGATGGGACTGTTCTAGGTCAGTTCATGACTGAGTGGTGTCGTCTACTCTCTGGCTAGTTGAGCTTTTGTTCCGATTTTCTCTTCTCTTGTATGTTCTCTTCCTCTTTCTTCTCTTACCTTCTTTATTCTCCTCGTCTCTTCTCTTTTCTTTTTCTTCTCTTCTCTTCTCTTCTCATCTCTTTATTGCTTCATTTCTCCTATCTTTGCTTCTTCTCTCTTCTCTTCCCCCCTTTCCCCTTCTTTCTTTTCTCTTCTCTTCTCTTCTTTTTTCTCTTCTCTCTCTTCCATTCTCTTCATTCTATTTCTATCTCTTTCTTCTGTTCTTCTTTCTGTTCTTCTCTTGCTCTCCTTTCTCTCTCTTCTCTTCTTTCTACCTTAGCTTCTCGTTCTCTTTTTATCTACTCCTCATGGCACATAGCATACTTAATTTTGTGCTTGCATTTAAAGATACGTACTTTAATTGTCACGTCTTGCACCAAACTCTCTCGTTTGTTCAACCGCTAGCATATGTATTTTAGCATTCGTACGTCAGTGGGGTGGGGGGGTGTTTGTGTTCTTGGGGTTCCTTTAGATTGGTTGCAAATGTTGTTTGTTATGGCTAGCTTAGGGAGTGTGTGTTGTTGTGTGTGTGTGTCTGGTGTGTATGTGTGTGTGTGTGTCGGGTGGGTTTGTTGGTTTGTATGTTTTGTTTGGTTTGTTTGTTGCGTTTGTTGCGTTTTTTGTGCGTTTACTGGCTGTACTGTCGTGTGTTTTTCGGATGACGTTTAGTGAGAGCTTGCGAAGTTTTGGTAATAAGGACGCTTGATTGTGAACGTTTTGAGGTTGCACTTGATTGTGAAGTTTGCGAAAAGGAAGTTTTGATGACGTTTGATAACTTAGCGAAGGATTTTGGGATTGTTGAAAGGGGGAGGTGTGTGTTAAGTGTTTACGATGCATGATAGAGGCGTTCCGTCCTAGTGTTGCGAGGTCTTTCTGTTGCAATCACAGCATCTTGAGTGGGCTGTGTGTTTGTTTGTTTGTATGATACAAGGGGGTAATCGTTACACAAGAATCGCAAAAGAGGCATTTTTAGCATTTTTTGAAAGGGGTCTGACGTAAGACCATGTATTGCGGCTGATATTAAATAGGAAGAAGTTAGTCCACACAGAGAGCAGATGGTGTGCTGCAACGCGTCACGGCTGGCGAGGCTTAAAAAAAACGCGAGATACTTCTTTGCAATACGGACACTTGCAACAACGCGGGAATGTAGTTCAGGAACAGAGACTGCTTCTGGATGATTGTTTTTGCCTGTTATTATTTCATTGCGGGGAAGGGAAGAGAAATTACGCAAAGGGAGATCTTTTCGTCTTCAGCATATGACTCGGGAACTCGAGTTTTTATTTATTTTTTCTTTACATGTTTATTTTATTTTATTGCACATTTTAACCAGGTCGTTGTGTTTTTTTATGTTTTGTTAATGATGGTTAATTTTCTTAATCTGGTTTGTTATATTTTGGCTTCTTATCGGTTAATCATTTAATTTATCATTTTTTTTTTCTTTTTTTGTTACTTTTGTGTCATCTTATCCATCAGTTAATTTTCAATTTTCTACCCGTTAATTAATCAGTAATTTTCTGACATATCAACGGCTTATCAGCTTCAGATTTTATTTGTTTCATTTACATTATCTCCCTGTTTGCTAGTTAGTTAATATTTATTATTGATTAAATTTCCTCTGCATTCATTTGCTTCTCTGATCCCGCTTGGCCAGGTTCCTGAGGAGTCGCGGACGCGCGTGGTGGTGGCCAATCACGTGGTTCCGCCGCACGTGTCACGCGCTCAGCATCCGAACGGCTCGTACCCCGACAACCGCATCTGTACCACGAAGTACACCATCCTCTCCTTTCTGCCCAAGAACCTGTTCGAGCAGTTCCACAGGTGAGTGTCGGGTGGAGTGTCGGGTGGAGTGTCGGGTGGAGTGTCGGGTGGAGTGTCAGGTGGAGTGTCAGGTGGAGTGTCAGGTGGAGTGTCGGGTGGAGTGTCAGGTGAGTGTCAGGTGAGTGTCAGGTGAGTGTCGGGTGGAGTGTCAGGTGGAGTGTCGGGTGGAGTGGCGTGGCGTGCGGGGAGGGGAGAGGGAGAGAGGCGAGGGAGGTTCTTGAGATCTCGCTCAATATGGCGTTTATTTGTTGACTCTTTAAGGTGTGATTCTGTTAATGTATTCCTAAACATTTGCGGTTTATACGGTTTGCTGGGGATGTAGCCATATGACGTTGATATAGAATATCATAGAGATACGCGTTGGTGCAAATTTGATTGGGGAAAAACATTACGCTAGAATTTCCTTCCTAGTTCCATTTCTTCATGCTAATTTCCTTTTTTCCTTTTCTTTTCTCTCTGTTCTAGGTTTGCCAATCTGTACTTCCTGTTCATCGTCCTGCTCAACTTCGTGCCGGCGGTGAATGCCTTCGGGAAAGAGGTGGCGATGCTGCCCCTCATCTTCGTGCTGGGCATCACCGCCATCAAGGATGCCTTCGAGGACCGCCGCAGATGGCACTCGGACAACCGCGTCAACAATGCCACCTGCCGCGTCTACAACAGGTGAGTACCCTTCTGCGTCCATAGAAGGTGTTGGCTTTGCAACTGGCGCCCGTCATTTCTTGAGGGCGTCGCCAGGCCCCGAGAGGACGTCGGGAAGGGAGAGTTTATTTGTTGAAAGTTGCGGGTCGCCGGCGTGCGAGGGCGTCGACGGGGCCCCGTCATGCAGCGCTGTTATGTAATGTGGTCGTGCATGTGACATTGCTCAATAGCTCTCAAAAATCACATATTTCCATAGTACACACATCACGCTAAAAAAGAAGATATTCAAACCCAAAAATCGCAGACTTTCTACGGACACAGGCACACGAGCGTTTTAGTTTACACCGGATTTCTCAAGCTTTGTTGACGAATCGTTTTCGTTAGAGAGCCGGGTGAAACTGCGAGGCTACTTTCACAAACCCTTCAAGCTTCCAACAAAGAGAAAAGGCGTGTGCTGACACCGTGCTCACAAACCACAGTGCTAAGAGAGCGCCGTTTCCCCCGCGTCCACGGTGCTAGGTGGTGGCATGCATCTCGCCTGATCCCAGTGCCTCCTTGCGACGGTTGCAGCTTGCTCCACCTGGGGAAGGAAAAAGGGGGAATAATTTACGATCGCTGATTCAGTCGGAGACGATCCTTGTAACCTAGTTTTGCGTGTCTTGGCGGGGGAGTGTACACAGAGGCTTGGGTTGCCTGAGGATGAGTAATTCAGGAAGTGGCAAGAACTGCTTATCGGGGACTTTGTTCTGGGAATGTTGCCTAATAAGGGAAGAATGTATGTGCATATTTGTATTTATATTTTTTCTGCTTGTGGTCTCTAACTACATATATATTAAATTACTACGTGCATATATACAGGGCATGTCCCAAACAAGGTGTTCGATAATAGAAAGTAACAACCAGGAGATTCCACGCAGTACACGTATTAAAAAAATGAAACTGATTGTTCCAACGGCAGTACATCTTTTTTTTATTATTTTTTTTTCATGCAGTAATGAAAGCATGTCGTCAGCGGTGGCTTTGGCGTGAAAGGCTAACAAAGGAGTGGTTTGGCTTGGTCGGGGCAGATGTGCTGGCTTCCGGACACGAGTCGGCGCGAGGCTTGTGTCGGAGAGAGAAAGAGAGACAGGCAGAAACAGAGTGAGACAGACACCAAGATAGACAGAGACCGAGACAGACCGGGAGAGAAGGGGGGGGGGAGGGAGCTGGCGGTGGGAATAGGATTTGTGTCTGTTTTCATATTTTGGTGCTGTATTTATTTTATTATGATCCTGATTTTTTTTTTCTGTTCTGCATTTTCGACTTAGAGAAGTTTTATGTATTTTCGATTTTGTTTTTTATGTATTTTATTTATTTATTTTTTTCTTTCTTACTGTTTGTCGTACTTTTTTTTCCTAATTTCAGTTCAACTTTTTATATTATTTTTATAATTTTTTTTTTTTTTTTTTTTTTTTTTTTTTTTTCTTATTTTTTTTTGGGGGGGGGGGTAAATGAACTTTTTACCGTAAAGGTTAAAGGTCAGAGAATAATGTCATTTCATCATTTTTTTCGATGTTATTTTCACTTGTTGATAGCAGTTCGCGGTAATTTTATTTTGATAAGTTTCATAAAAAGAGTATTACAGGTACTATTGGTTCTTACCAATAGTTCTTGTAATACTGTCTATTTTTTATGAAACTTATCAAAATAAGGGTGTATAGGAGGATGAGTAACTACAGGTTGTAGAGTACGATGTACGATGTGTCGGGCATCAATGGGATTTCAAGCTCATTTGAATAAAACGTTTACATCAATCGGGTATTATTACGTTGTGCCAAAAATAACATTACGTATCAGGATGTAGTGTCATCCCCACACCCTCTTTGACACATACATGTACGCACGTGATTCCCCCTCCCCCCTACCTCATATACGTATATATTGTATTGTACGTATACACACGCGCACGCATACGTATAAACATGCTCACTCACACATGCACTCACACTCACACTCACACTCACACTCACACTCACACATACACTCACACTCACACTCACACTCACACTCACACTCACACTCACACTCACACATACACTCACACTCACACTCACACTCACACTCACACTCACACTCACACATACACTCACACATACACATACACACACACACACACACACACACACACACACACACACACACACACACACACACACACACACACACACACACACACACACACACACACACACACACACACACACGCACACCTTAATCTGAATCTCCCTTTTCCATCCCATTTCTCTAGTGTTCCCAGCGGGGATCAGCTGAGGTCAAGCAAGGTTTTTGGCGTGCGTGGGTGTATGCATGTCGTGTGTATCCTGTTTGTGTGTTTTAACCTTGGGATTCGAGGTGTAAACATTGCACTATCCGGATCGTCAGCGCCGCTTGTGACGCATGCGGCGACTTCCGGCCCGCAGCTTTCGGCCATTGTCACCCTCTCTTTCCTCCCCCACCCCCTTCCCGGACACCCCCCCCCCCTCCTCCACCTTGCGTCCGGACGGATGGCGGTGTCCTTCCGGGAGGACGCGCGGCGCCCTTCGCGTTCTCGCGTTGCCCGTGACACCGACGTCGCCCCGGGGATGGGCTAGGGAATGGGGTTGGGGATAGAGACGGGGAGAGGAATGGGGTGTAGTGGGGACGGATATGTGGATAGGAATAGGAATAGGAATAAAGTGGCAATGGGGACGTGGACGGGTTGGGGGTGGGGAAGGGAAGTTCGGTAGGGATAGGGATGGAGGTGGAAAGAGGAGAATAAGGATGGTGGTGGTGATGATGGTGGTGATGGTGGTGATGGTGATGGTGATGGTGATAGTGATGACGATGGTGATGGTGATGGTGATGGTGATGACGATGACGATGATAATGATAATGATGATGATGATGGCGATGATGGCGATGATGGCGATGATGATGATGATGGCGATGATGGTGATGATGATGATGGGAACTGTTTTGGTGGCGATGATAATGATGTAGTGGAAGAAGTGGAGGTGGAGGTGAGTGTAGGCTAGGCGTGGAGGAGGTGGAAGTGGGATAGCCAAAAGTGGAGGTGGGGCGGACAGACAGGCACAAGTGAGTGTTAAATATGTATAGTGGTGTATATACGTTAACGCATGTACATGAATATAGTATGTATTTTAAAATGTGTGTGTGTGTGTGTGTGTGTGTGTGTGTGTGTGTGTGTGTGTGTGTGTGTGTGTGTGTGTGTGTGTGTGTGTGTGTGTGTGTGTGTGTGTGTGTGTGTGTGTGTGAGAGAGAGAGAGAGAGAGAGAGAGAGAGAGAGAGAGAGAGAGAGAGAGAGAGAGAGAGAAGCAAGTCCACTACCCAGTACACACACACACACACACACACACACACACACACACACACACACACACACACACACACACACACACACACACACACACACACACACACTCTCTCTCTCTCTCTCTCTCTCTCTCTCTCTCTCTCTCTCTCTCTCTCTCTCTCTCTCTCTCTCTCTCTCTCTCTCTCTCCCTTTTCCTACTTAGCGTTCAATAGCGGATATGTTACGGTTGACTTAAATGCAGCTTTTGCGCCATAAAGAAACGGAAAAGCGCGTATGGCATTGAGCGTTGTGTCATCGGGTGGCACTCTATGGCACCGATTGCGTCAGGAGGTCATGGTCACGAGTTCCACTTGGGAGAAGGAGCGAAGATGGAAGGTCGACAGTTGAGTGAAATGGGGGAATGAAATCGAAGTGATTGGATGGGAGTAAGTAAATCAGGGAATAGATAGATAGATGAGTAAGTGGGAGAGAGTGGAGGAAAGAGAGGAAAAGGGAAGTGAGTATGTAATATAAAAAGGAAGCAAAGAAACAGAAAAAATAAATTGAATTAAATAGAGGTAAGTGCGTACGTGAGAGAAGAGAAGAGAAGAAAAGAGAAGAGAAGAGAAGAGAGGAGAGGAGAGGAGAAAGGGAGTAGATAAAGTAAAAAAAAAAGAAAAAGAAAAATAGAAAGAAACGAAATTTATAGACCGAAACATCGATTGAGGCAACAGCAAGTAGAAAAATCCCCTTTTTATTTTTCCTATACCCCCGCCACTCCCCCCCCCCCCGACAACCCCACTCCCTTACCCCCCAAAGCAAATCACCATCCTTTCGTAAACCTCAAGACTAATATTGAGCTTCTCATGTATTTTTATTATCGTCTCTTTTTTTATAATGAATAATACTTTTTTTTCGGAATTTTCCACATAAAACGAGACGGGGGTAGGGTTTGGGGAGGGGAGGGGCGTCTCTTTCGCCTCTCCATCCTCTTCCTCCCTCCTCGTCGCCCCCCCCCCCATTCTATTGTCTTCGGTTGCGTCATCACTATTAGGTCTGGGTCATCGGATGGTTAAGGTCAAATAGGGTGACTTTATTTTATTATTTTTAATTTTTATTATTATGCTTTTGCCTTGGGCATTGGATGCGCATCGTTTTTTTTTTTTTTTTTTTTTTTTTTTTTTGTATGTGTGCGTGCGTGCGTGCGTTCGTATGCCGGTGCGCTTGTGCGTGCGTGTGTGCGTGTGTGTGTGTGTGTTGTGTGTGTGTGTGTGTGTGTGTGTGTGTGTGTGTGTGTGTGTGTGTGTGTGTGTGTGTGTGTGTGTGTGTGTGTGTGTGTGTGTGTGTGTGTGTGTGTGTGTGTGTGTGTGTGTGTTTGTGTTTCATGGATGCGCATGGTTAAGGTCAAACAGGGTAACCATTTTTTTTATTTTTTTCTTTTTCTTTTTTTTTTCTTTCTGGATTTCTTGGCTAATTCTCAAACACGAGATCGCTGGAAGGGACTGTGTTTCCCGATCACCTGCCATGACGAAGGGGGGGGTGGGGGCATTAGGAAATTTTAAAAGAAAGACGGAGAGGTGTGTTTGCTTTTGCATAATACTGGAGGAGGAAGAGGTGGGGGAGCAGTGAAGTAGGAGAGGGAGGGGGGAGGGGAAGGTGAAGTAGGAGAAGGAGAAAAAGAAAGAGGAAGAGGAAGAGGAAGAGGTAAAAGAAAAGGAGGAGGAGGAGGGGAGGGGGAAGGAAGGGGAGGAAGGAGGGGGAGGGGGAAGGAAGAGGTGGGGAGGGGGAGGGGGAAGGAAGGGGTGGGGAGGGGGAAGAAGGGGGAGGAAGGAGGAGGAGGGGGAGGAAGGAGGAGGAAGAGGAAAAGGAGGAGGAGGAGGAGGACGAAAAGGAGAAGGAGGAGAAGGAGAAGGACTCCCTCGTGACGTCACAGGGTCCAGCGCCATGAGGGGGGCGGGGCAGCAGGGGAATTTCCTTGTGCTTGGGATGCAGGTGCTCATCCGGCTTCTGGCGTGTTGATTCTGTGGCGGTTGCTGTTAATGCTCCTCTTTTATGTGTTTGTTGCACTTCTGTTGCATAGGCTGTTGGTGTTTCTGTTTTGGTGAGGATGATTTTATTTATTTATTTATTTATTTATTTATTTATTTAAGTTTTTATGTTCTTGTGATTCCATATACACATACTAACTCATACGACTTACGTAAGTATTAGTTCTTCTTCCAACTTCGTTTTCTTGTTATTCTCATCTATTTTCTCTTCTGTTCTCTCCCGCTCCTCTGTCCTCTTCGCCTCTCTCCTCCCTTTCTCCCATCCCTCTTTCTCCTCTCCCCATCCCCCTCCTCTACCTCCTTTCTCCTCTCCCTCTCCCCTTCCTCCTTTCTCCTCTCCCTCTCCCCTTCCTCCTTTTCCCCTCCTCTCCCCTTCCTCCTTTCTCCTCTCCCTCTCCCCTTCTTCCTTTCTCCTCTCCCTCTCCCCTTCCTCCTTTCTCCTCTCCCTCTCCCCTTCCTCCTTTCTCCTCTCCCTCTCCCCTTCCTCCTTTCTCCTCTCCCTCTCCCTTCTCCTCTCCCCCTCCCCTTCTTCCTTTCTCCTCTCCTCCTCCCTTTCCTCCATTTTCGTTTTCCCCTTCCCTTCCTCCTTACTCCCTTTCATGATTTCCCCTTCCCTCTTCCCTTCTTTTCCTTTTCTTTTCCCGTCCTCCTCCTTCTTCCCCTACCCCTTTAACCGTTTTTCCTCCTCTTCCCCCTTCCCCTTCTCCTTTATCTTCTTTTTTCCACTACACCTCCCCCTTCTTTTCCCCTTTCCCCTCTCCATCCTTCCCCTTCCTCCCTTCCTCTTCTTTCCTCTTTTCCCCTTCCCTTCTCTTGACCTCACCCTCTCCCCTTCCTCCTTTCTCCCCTTCCTCCTCTCTCCTCTTCCCCCTTTCTCCTCTCTCCTCCCCCCCCCCTTCCCGCAGCGACTACGTGGCCGAACAGGAGTGCCGTTTCCGGTGTGTGAGTGTGTGTGCGTGCATGCGTCGGTTGGATCTAGATGAATCTGGAAAGTTTAGAAAGGAATGTTAAGAAAAGGAAAGAGGAGAATAAGGATGATGTATTGTGATATGATGTGGTGTGGTGATGATGGTGATGGTGATGGTGATGGTGATGATGATGATGATGATGATGATGGTGATGGTGATGGTGATGGTGATGGTGGTGGATGTGGTGGTGGTGGTGGAGGTGGTGGTGGTGGTGGTGGTGAGGAGGAAGAGGAGGAGAAGAACGAGAAGAAGAAGAAGAAATGTTATTTTTTTCGAATGGGTTTTTTTCCTTAGAAGATAAACCGACTCGACTCGAACTCGGTTTGTTTTTGTCTGTGGAGCCTCGCGCTACGCACATCATGGTATTCATTTTTTTATGGCTAAGTTTGTGGGGATTTTATGTATTGCAAGTGCTTACTTTTTTAATATAAGCTCGTAAAATAGGAAAATAAGATAAAATTATTAGTAATTACTTTGATTAACTGTTAAGGAATATTGCATGAAAGCTGTGCACACTTTACGTTGTTCTTGGTTGTTATACTTGCTTTAGAGAACATGACGACTAGCTTCGGAAACGGATGAGAAACGTATCTACTTAGAAAAAAAGAAAAAGAAGAAGATAAAGGTTGAAAGACAAAAAAAAGGCAAAACGAAGAATAAAAAAAGGAGTGATAGGTTGAAACTCGTTATGCTTGAAGTCTGGCCCTGTCACTTTTTACGTCTGTTTGTTCCCTGCGAGTGCGAGTTCTGTGCGTGGATTTAATGGCTGGAACGTCCCTTAGTTCCGACTGGAATTTGATTCTTGTCGTTGATCTCTCTTCTCTTTTCAACTCTTGTCATTTCTTGTCTCGTCTCGTTTCGTCGTCTCATTTCTTCTCTTTGTGTTATCCTTTTCGTATTCTTTCTTCTATTCTTTCGGTTCTCTGTTTTTATTTTTTGCTTTCTTTTCTTCTCTGCTTTGTTCTTCTCTTGTATTATCCTCTCTTCTCTCTTCCCTTTCTCCTTTCCTCTCCCTCCCTCCCTCCCTCCCTCCCTCCCTCCCTCCCTCCCTCCCTCCCTCCCTCCCTCTCTCTCTCTCTCTCTCTCTCTCTCTCTCTCTCTCTCTCTCTCTCTCTCTCTCTCTCTCTCTCTCTCTCTCTCTCTCTCTCTCTCTCTCTCCCCCCCTTTCTCTCTCTCCCTCCCCCTTTCTCTCTCTCCCCCTTTTTCCCTTCCTCCCTCCCTCCCTCTCTTCCACTCCCCTGCTTGCATCCCTTTTCGTAATCCCACCGCCTTCTCTTTTGTCTCGCTCCACATCTATCTCCGGCTGCACCTTCCACCCCTTATCTCCTGCGTGTCTCCCTCTTATCTCCTCCACCTCGCGCTCCCCTTCCGCTGCAGTCTGGGATTCCCGAAGTAAGTGGCGTGGAAGTCGCCTGGAGAGGAAAGAGGAGAAGAGAGGGGAAGAGAGGAGGGGAAAGAGAAGGCGCGATGAGAGGAGAGGGGAAGGGAAGGAGAGAGGAAAGGAGAGGAACGGAGAGAGAGGAGAGTAGAGGAGAGTAGAAAAGAGTAGAAAAGAGTAGAAAAGAGTAGAAAAGAGTAGAGGAGAATAGGGAAGAGAAGAGAAGAGAAGAGAAGAGAAGAGAAGAGAAGAGAAGAGAAGAGAAGAGAAGAGAAGAGAAGAGAAGAGAAGAGAAGAGAAGAGAAGAGAAGAGAAGAGAAGAGAAGAGAAGAGGGGTCTGGACATCATATTATGATGCATGACACGTCTATGGCGGCGGTGGTGTAATTTTTATTTTATTTTATAATGAAGGGAACTTTTTATATTTTTTTATGATGCGCACGTCTCACCGATTATGCATGACGAGGCTGCGGGAGATGGAGATGGAGATGGAGATGGAGATGGAGATGGAGATGGAGATGGAGGTGGAGAGAGAGATGGAGATGGAGAGAGAGATGGAGATGGAGAAGAGAGAGGGAGAGGGAGAGAAGAGAAGAAAAAGAGACAGAGACAGAGACGAAGAAAAAAAGAGATGGAGATACACATACCAGAATACGAGAAACCCTCTTCCGAAACTTTCATCCTTGAGCTCTGTCTGTCTCTCTCTCTCTCTTCCCTCGTTATTCAAAGGAGAGAAAACGTGTGTCTCCTGAAATCGAGATCCGGCCAGTTTAAAAAAAAAGAGACGACAGCCAGAATTCGCCCTTAAAACTCACAGGGGCTGTTTGTTGGAAAGGGAATAGATTTTGAAATTTGTTTCGGGTATTGCACGTAAGGCGAGGTGTGGGTGGGTGGAAGGGTGGGTGGGTGGGTGGGTGGGTGGGTGGAGAAGAGAGGGAGGGAGGGTGAGTGAATACGTGGGTAGGAAGAAGGAAGGAAGGAAGGAAGGATGGAGAAGAAAAGGAAGGAGAAAAGAAAGGGAGGGAGGGAGGGAAAATAGAAAGAAAAGGGGAGGGAGAAATGGTGGTAGAAATGAATGAAGGAAAGAAAGAAAGAAAGGAGGGAGATAGGAAGGCAGGGACGAAAGTAGAAACAGAATAAAGATTGGGGAAAAAACCCGGGGAAAACACAGCAAATGAAAAGCGGTAAAAATAAGTATTATACACTTTGTGAATTTAACGACGTAAATAACCATGCACCGCCTCCTCATGACGAAGACCTTTAGATGACGATCATTTTTGAGACTCCAGCATCGGAGGCTGAGAAGGAACCTTGACTTCGAGTGAAGCAGAAAGGAAAATGACAGACGCAAAGAATATTTCGAAGAGGAAGATATTTTTTTCCACTTTTTCCCGATAAGGAAGCATTGGAAGAAAATGTCAGCTGACGAAAGAAGACAGGTACAAAAAGAGAGAGGAATTTCAGAGCGAAAGAGTGGGGGAAAATAGATAAATAGATAAGCGGATATGCAGAGGTCTCGGCCTCTGTGGATTACCTGTATTAGTTTCATAATTAACAGAAGCTTACTGTGTGGTTAGCCGGTGCTCACTAGTTAGCCTCCTGGGCTGTTCTGGTTTTAGAGTCTTCAGAAACTGGTCGTGTCTCGTTTCCAAGGGTCTTTCCTTCAGTTTTATGAGTCAGAATGTACCTGGCAACTTGTCTTAGTTGCCTATTTTTTCCATATTCTTTTGTGATAAAGTCTTCAGGTGATGCCACTTTTAAATTCACGTGGTGCTACAAGTACAGCCTTGTATTGGTGCCTACCCCCGCCCCCCTCGGCCCTTCCACTGGTGCCATTCTGACGTGATTTCAGATGTTAGATGGCATTGTGAGGGGGGTGGGGGGGGCACGCCAGTACATAACAGTGGGCTATCGGTTCGTAATAAGATGAATCACAATCCTTGGAATTTTTTCGCTCTCATAATACCGTCAGAGCCTTTCTGTAAAGTCTGAAATTACTTCAAATGCGGTGGATACATCTAAGGTACAGGAGAGAAAGGGTGAGGATGAGAGTGAGAGAGAGAGAGAGTGTGAGACAGGAGAGTGAGAACGGAGGTGAGGAGAGAGGAGGAACAGGAGAGAGGAGAGAGAGAGAGGACAGAGAGAGAGGAGAGTAGGAAAGAGAGAGGAGAGAGAGGGGAAACAGAGAGAGAGAGAAGAAAGAAGAGAGAGAGATAGAAGAGAGGAGAGAGATAGAAAGGAGAGAGAGAGATAGAAACGAGAGAGAGAGAGAGAGAGATAGAAACAGAGAGAGAGAGAGAGAGAGAGAGATAGAAACAGAGAGAGAGATAGAAACAGAGAGAGAGATAGAAACAGAGAGAGAGATAGAAAGAGAGAGAGAGAGAGAGAGAGAGAGAGAGAGAGAAAGAGAAAGAGAGAGGGAGAAAGAGAAAGAGAGGGAGAAAGAGAAAGAGAGAGAGAGAGAGAGGGAGAAAGAGAAAGAGAGAGGGAGAAAGAGAAAGAGAGAGAGGGAGAAAGAAAGAGAGAGAGAAAGAGAAAGAAAGAGAGAGAAAGAGGAAGAGAGAGAAAGAGAAAGAGAAAGAAAGAGAGAGAGAGGTCCCCCCTTCCTCCTTCCCTCCCCCACTACCATCCTTCGGAACCCTACGCTTATTTCAGATTGCTTAATCCACGGCTGGTCATAATAAAGTAGGGTTATCGATTTATTAAAAGAATATTACTCGAAATAATACAATAAAACACGTTTTCCGCTTACATTGAGGATCTTCAAAAGTTTGAGGGGCTGGAAATGAGATGGAATAGCACTATAAAGCACGATTAATTACTGCGTTTTGATTAAACTGTCGAAGTTACGATTGGATTGAACCACGTCCTTTACCTATATCCATGTTTTGTAAAGTTATTCAGTATTCTTAATGCCTTTTCTACGTTCATCACAATGGCCTCTATTCGGTTTTATATGAAACACAAGTTTTTCCCCAAAGGGTTAAAAAAATATATATATATATGTACATATATATATATATATATATATATATATATATATATTATATATTATATATAAATATATATATTTAGTATGTGAATGTTTCATTATCATAAATTATTGAGTGTTTTACGTAAGAAATGCGAAAAGAATTTTTGATCGATAAAAGGAGGCACGCAGGTAGGAAATTTGTGATGACGTCACGGCACGGGAAATTTGTATTGACATTATGACGTAATGTTGTCAAGGTTGTCAGATTTGGAAATTTGCAGCTAATATAAGATATAGTAGTAAAGAATCAATAGACCGTGTAATTTAATTGCCCATTCTAGGCCACAACCTCCTGCATTTCCTTTTATTATTAACATATCATACTCTTTATACTCGGAATGTCTTCACTTAACTTTTTTTTTGGTTGCGGTTAACCATTAACTTGGTCATTCATATATCTAAAAACATCAAACAACGTTCCGGGAAATAAAGGGAAAGGAAGAAATAGAACAAGCCAACTAAGTAATTAAATGTGGGTGCATTGGCGGAACGGTTGAGGTGCCGTGTACCTCATTTTGGATGATTTTGTATATCTATTTCTCTTTGTCTGTCTCTGTGTGTGTGTGTGTCTGTCTGTCTCTGTCTCTCTCTCTCTCTCTCTCTCTCTCTCTCTCTCTCTCTCTCTCTCTCTCTCTCCTCCTCCTCCTCTCTTCTCTCTCTCTCTCCCTCTCCTCTCTCTCTCTCTCTCTCTCTCTCCCCCTCTCTCTCTCTCTCTCTCTCTCTCTCTCTCTCTCTCTCTCTCTTCCCCTCTCCCCCCCTTTCCTCCCCCTCCTCTCCCCATCTCCTCCCCTCCCCCCTTCCCTCCCTCCCCTTTCTTCCCTCCCTCCTCTTCCCCTCTCCCCCCCTCCCCCCTCTCTCTCTCTCTCTCTCCTCTCTCTCTCTCTCTCTCTCTCTCTCCTCTCTCTCTCTTCTCTCCTCTCTCCTTTCCCTCTCTCCTCCTCTCTCTCCTCTCTCCCTCTCTCTTCTCCCTCTCTCTCTCCCTCCCCTCGTCTCTCTCTCCCTCTCCCTCTCCTCTCTCCGCCTCTCCTCTCACTCTCCCTCCCCCCTCCCTTCTTCCCCTCTCCCTCTCCCTCTTCTCTCTCCTCTCTGTCCTCTCCATCTCTCTCTCTTGCTTTTGCTCTCTCTCTCTCTCCCTCTCGCTCTCTCCCTCTCTCTCTCCCTCTCTCCTCCCTCTCCCTCCCCTCCCTCCCTCCTCCCTCCCTCCCTCCCTCCTTCCCTCCCCCTCCCTCCGTCCCTTCCTCTCTCTCTCACTGTCTTCCTTACTGTATGTGTCTGTTTGAAAGAAAATCGATAGAATGGATAGGCGAGGAGGATAGGAAATGTATTAGAGAATTGGGGAGGGAGGAGGAGGGGAGAGGTTATGACAACCCGTGGGAATCATTGATAAACGTAATGGAAAGGGGGGAGCGAAGAGGGAGAGCGAAGGGGGAGGAGAAAATGGAAATTGCAATGTTATGGCTTAGACTCATCCGAAGGGTAGACTTAGGTGTGCGTTTCTTTCTTTGTGTGTGTGTTTGTGTACGTTTGTGTATGTGTATGTTTATGTACGTGTGTGTATGTGTACGTTTGTGTATGTGTATGTTTATGTACGTGTGTGTATGTGTACATTTTTGTGTATATTTATGTATGTACACGCACTTATGTTTGCCTTATTGTACGTATTTAGCGATTTGTGTGCGTTCGTGCAAAAACCCTCTCCAGCCGGCGATATATATATATAATTTAAACGTATGCCGAGTTGTCATATAGATTTAGTAGGAGTGCATTATCCACAATCTACGAACTATTCGCCTGTGAGGAATCGAACACATACATCGCCCGCAGCAAGAACTTGGAATGGCACCGAGGCAGGAATGGCACCGAGGCAGACTGATCAGGCACCGAAGACAGATTTGCAATGGGGAAGGCAGTGAAACGGTTATCATTGAGCTTGTCATTGAAGGCAGCAGTTGAACGCACAGGGCTCCTCCGACTATCTTTTGGGAGTGACTGACAGAATTTGCTTTTCGATGCGTGATTGTTCAGTGTAAATGAGCGATTGTTTAGCGAGGGTAAATAAAAGCGTTTCTTGTAACCTTGTCTCGGTGTCTCGAGTGGGAAAAAAAAGAGTTGAAAGAAAGAAAAGTTATGAGCCAAGGTATAAAGGTATGATTGCAGTGAAAAGGATGTCGTGATTGTGGTCTGTTGAAGAAAGAGAGGAAAGAAAAAAGAAAATAAAACAAAGGAAAGTGGATAATGAGAACGAAGAATGAGGAGGAGGAGAAAGTGAATTATTGCGATAAAATCTTTTAAATCATCCTCCCTTTTTGTCGAGTCACTCACATACTCATTCACTCACTCAGCTCAACTCATCTCAGCTCAACTCAACTCAACTCATTTCAGCTCATCTCACTTCAGCTCAACTCAGTTAAATTCTGCTCACCTCCGCCAAGGTTATCTCATTTCAGTTCAGCTCACACCTCAGCTCTGCTCACCTCAGCTCAGCTCACTTCAGCTTAACACAGTTCCCTCACTCACTCCCTCGCCCACCCAACCACCCACCCACCCGGCCCACTCGCCCACCCACCCACTCAACCCACCCACTCGCCCACGCCACCCACTCAACCCACCCACTCGCCCACGCACCCGCCCACTCACCCACGCACCCACTCAACCCACCCACTCGCCCACGCACCCACCCACTCGCCTCGGCCATTCATTTCTACCAAGGGCGTCGGGGAGCCAGTGCGGCCGGGCGGAGGAGGCGCTGCATCATGCAATCTCCAAGACGAGGGTGGATGAATTCGGAGAAAGTTCCCCTGGATTTTTTTTTTCTTTGTTTTATTGATTTGTTTGTTTTATTTTATTTAGTTTTATTTTATTTTATTTGTTTGTTTTTGTTATATTTTTCATTTTATTTTATTTTTTTGATTTTGTTATATTTTTTATGATATTGATTTGTTGATTTTGCTTTAGTTTACTGTTTTGTTTTATTTTATTTTATTTTAATTTATTTTATTTGTTTGTTTTTGTTATATTTTTATTTTATTTTATTTTTTTATTTTGTTATTTTTTGAGTTAGGCCAGCTGTTTTTTTTGCACGCTTATGTTACGGCTGTAGTGTTTTTGCAAGTGTCATTAGAGCTTGTTTTTGTTGATGTTATATTTGATAATGTTAGTCGATAATTGTTGTCATTTTCATTGATACTATTCTTTGTCTTTTTTCTATTCTTTATTTTTGATAATGGTGATAATCGTAATCATATTATAATTAAGATTGCAGTGTTGCTAGTCATGATAATAGCATAGTAATAGTTAATTGCAGTATTTAATATCTTAATTTATAAGCGCTCAGTCAAGAATTCTTCGGGACTTTGAAGATTTCTTTAATTAAAGAAACGCATAAAATATTTTTTTAATAAAAGAAAAATAATCATGTGAAATATGAGACCAAAGTGACAGCTTTTAAAAAATCAAGGTTAATAGAGAAATGATAGAGTAAAGGAGGGTAATTAGCCATTAACCGGAGTCGTAAGAAGAGTGGTTGCGTGGTGGACGATCATCCGGGATCTACGAATTAATCAGATAAGCGTTAATTACTCTTAATGAGATCAGGTCGCCGTTTTTTTTTTATGGTGGTTAATGGGGTTTAGATTTTTTTTTATTTTTTTTATTTATTTATTTGGCTTCTGCTGTGTTGTTGCTACTGGTAATTGTTGCTGGTTCTACTGTTACTACTATTTTTGTAGTTTTTGTTTTGTGCCCAGTGTCCGTGTTGCGGGTGTGCTCCGGGCCTGGCCTTGAGTGGCATGTCTCCGATTCATTCTTCAGCGGCCGAGATCTGGGCGGGGGGACAGCTACCCAGCTACCTTGACAGTGTTTTTTTTTTTCTTTTTTTCTTTTGCCTTTTGAGTGTGGCTGTGTTTATTGGTTTGTTTGTTGCTGTGCGGGCGTATGTGTATCTTTATGTACGTGTGTGTACGTGTGTTTGTGGGTGTATTGGTTTGCGTTTTTTGCCTGTGAGTGTTGTTATTTTTGGTTTGTTTGTTTTTGTTTTTTTTTATGCATGTATGACTACGCGTTTCCAAAAGAAAAAAATATGCGTGTTTTGCTGCCGTATCTGAAGCCCTAGAACCGCGAGTGGTTGCACGGGATTCTAACACGACCTTAGACGGAGTGGGAGAAATAGTGTTACTTCTGGGTTCGCAATATTTTTTTTTACTTTTATTAAAGACAAAAGAAACTAATTTTGCCGCTGTTGCTAAGAATAGCGGGACATGTTTCTTTGTTGCAAGTTGCATTCAATGGAGTAATGGTTTAGTTATGTGGATTTCTGGTTTGACCTCAAGAGGGACGTGGAAAGTGAGTGGTTAATTATGTGTTGGGGGGAAGGGGGGGGGGTCACGGTTGCTTGAGGGATGGGGAAGAAGGAAAATGTTGTTGCAAAACTGAATTAATATGGATTTTGGGAGCAACACGCACGGGTCGGTGTGCGGGAAGATCCTTACAGATCCGGGTTTATCGGATATTCGGGAATTTCGTCAGAGTTAGCGAGAGGTGATGGTTGGAATGGTGGGAATTTTAAGGAAGATGTTATGTTGGGAGACTTGTCGCGAAGAGGAAGTAGAAAGGATTTTTTTTTTTAAGAGATCGGAAAGGAGGTAACACGAGAATGAAAAATGAGATGTAATGATGGGGGAAGGAGAAGAATGAGATAAAAATGAGAAGAAAGAGAGGAAAAAAAAAGAGAGGGAGGAAAAGAGGAGGAACAGAAGGGCTAGAAGAGAAACAGGAGAAGGGAAGGAAGAGTAGGGAAAGGAAGGTTAAGGGAGAGTGAAGGAGGAAAAAGCGGAGAAAGGAGAGACGGAGAGGGAAGAGGAGACGGAAGAAGAGGGGCATGGAAGGAGAGACGGAGGAGGAAGAGGAGGTGAAGGAAGAGGAGGGGAAGGGAAGGAGGGGGGGAGGAGGTTACATCTAGGCGGCACTCGTTCCTGCCTGAAGGTCAACAACTCACGGGTGCGGGTCCCTCCTTCAGCCCCCACTTCCCTCTCCCCTCCCCTTCCCCCTCCCCAACCCTTCCCTCCGCCTCCCCCAAAGCCGTAACTAGGAATCATAGCCGATTTACCGTTACTTGTGTACCCTAGCCCTTGTTTCTGGTTTCTTTGGGTATTCTGGCTAGTTCGGCCATTCTGTAATCTATTTTTCCTTTTTTTATTTCTACATTTATCGCTCTCACTTCTGTTCCTCGCTCGTGTCCCAATTTATTATCGTTATTATTTTTTTTTATCTGTCCTCGGGGCCGAGAAGGTGTTACGCGAAGTTCGTGGCTCGGGTTACCTTTGGGTATTCGATTACCAGCCGCCAGTAACCTCTTTATTTATAGGGCGTGGTTGGGGCACGGGCGCTGTCGCTGGCTAGGCGGCGAGGTGGCG